>NC_056530.1:21904544-22026606 GCF_019175285.1 Sceloporus undulatus
AATGCAAAATAGCTGATCTACCCCATTGGGGCTCAACTTGCTGGTCCACTCCCATAATTCTGAAGGGAAGAAGAGATAGCAAAAATTATCATTATCATCATCATCATCATCATCATCATCATCATCATGGAAAGGAGCTGATGAGGCTCAGCTTGCTGGGACACTGCCACAGTTCTGAAGGGAAGAAGAGATGGCAAAACTAATAATAATAATAATAATAATAATAATAATAATAATAAATTGCAAAGTAGCTGATGCTCAGCTTGCAGAGCCAGTGCCCCAATTCTGAAAGAGAGAAAAGACAGCCAAAATGTGTGTTGGTTTTTTTTAATTGGATTTAATTGGATTTATTTATTGATTTGCCGATGTACCCCTGAGCTTGCTGGGCCGCTGCCTGTCCAACCTTCCTCACATCCTCGCTCGGTTTCCCTGAAAACATCCGTCTCCTGGCCCGGTTGCTTGGAGTCGCATTATATATATATATATATACCTCCATACATTCTTAAACCAACACCGAGGCCCTGTGTGTCTTTTCCAGGCAGTTGGGCTTTGCAGACCAGGACAGGGGGGGAGACACCAAACACTCGGGCCTTTGTATCCGTCTAGGTGGGCCGGGTGTGAAGACCTGGGCTTCCAGGCTGGGAGTATAAAGATGTTCCTGTCCAGGTTGCCAATTTCCTTCCAAGGTGTAAGACAGGAGGACAACTCAGACGGACGCAGGGTGTGCATGCATGCGCGCGTGTGTGTTGTGTGTGGAAATGGAGGTGGTGTGGTGGCTGCTGCAAAGGAAAGGAGGGGGCTTTGGAGAGAAGAAGGTCCCAGTTGATGTGGAAGGAAGGTGGGTTTCCAAAACTCGTGGGGGAAAGTTAAACTCACACGGCAATTTTCCCCTCTCTTTTTTGAAGGAACCAGTGTCTCCCTCCACAAGGGTTGGCCTCCTCCAGTGGAAAACCCACTATCTTCTGCTGAAGGGGGAGACGTCATCCGTTCTGGCATTCATGCCCAAACTAGCTCCCTCCAAGTCGGTGGGACTGCAATTCCCATCACTTGTGGTGGGCCTTCAAGTCATTCCCGACTTCTGACCCTAAGGCGAAACCATCATGGATTTTTCTTGGCAAGACTGGTTCAGAGGAGAGTTGTCCTTGCCTTCCTTTGAGGCTGAGAGAGTTGAACCCTGTTTTCCTCCAGGACTGTAGTCCAACACACAAACCACTACACCATGATGGCCCTTGATGGAGATTCGCATGTTGTTGTTGTTGCGTGCCTTCAAGACATTTCCGACTTACAGCGACCCTTAGGCAAACCTATTATGGGGTTTTCTTGGCACGTTTGGTTCGGAGGAGCTTTGCCCTTGCCAAGAAAACCTCATGACAGGTTTGCTTTAGGGTCGCCATGAGTCAGAAACGACTTGAAGGCACACGACAGCAGCAACATGGATACCCCTAGAGATTTCGATCTCTCTCTGAGGCTCCCCTGCCACAAAATTATTATGGACATTAGGGTGGCAAATGGAAGCTGTTGGCGGTGGCAATGAGAAAAGACGGACCTCGCCCAACCTGGGAGCATTGGCAACACCCTCCCGGTGCAGCCTAAAAGGGAGCAAAACTGCACCGGGGTTAATGTTTAATGGGCCGCCAGCAGGATTGTCCCAGTTTGATGGATTAGCTGTGGCTTGGGGTGGTGGCGATGGTGGGGATGGTGGGAGAGGCACTGCTGTTTCTAGCTGAAGGGTTAAGAGTCTATCATGCACCCGGTATCTTGAGCACACATGCTCTGTTTGCCATGAGGGATTACCTCTGGGCTAGTCCCCCTCCGGGTCATACCTCTATAAAAAGAGGTTTTGCAGACCAACCCTTCAATGTGCAGGTGCAAAACAAAACCTTCCAGAGAAGTCTAATAGCGATGATGGTGGTGATGGTGATGATGATGATGATGTCTTGGCAAACCTGGTATTTAAGTAGAATGCAAACCTCACATGTGTGCATGTGCCTCCAAGTCACTTGTCGACTTATTCATTTCATAGGGTTTTCTTCAGCAAGGGATATTCAGAGGTGCTTTTGCCAGTTCTTTCCTCGGAAACTGAGCCTGGTATTTGTTGGCGGTCTCCTACGCAAGTTGTTATAGATTTCAGTATGAATAATCCAATTCAAGGGATGGGTTCTTGAACAGAACAGAAAACAAGCAAAAGAAGACCCAGTTTGATATAGGAACAGTTTGTTGCTAGCAGGATCTCAGTTTAGGATTGCTATCCTAATCAATACCTGAGACCCAGAATAAAAGTAAAATCTTCCTTTTTATAGGCAGCGAACAAAGACAACTCTGTGGCAAATATCAGTCAATACAAAACTTAAACGTATAGAAATTTCTTCAATCAAACTGAAGATTTTTGAATACATTAAAACTCAGTTAATATGCATTAGAACCCTTATGGCGCATTCTATCTCTTCCCTCCCTGGCTATGGAAGAAATGGACTTCATAGGCCAGTTTCTACAGACTTTGGTCAGTACAAGAGTCACAGTCCGCCAGCATGGAAGCCATCATCAAAAGCCTGGCGGTGCCCAATGATAAATTTGTTTCTCTGCCTGTGCACCTCCCTCATTCGGATTTAGAAAATGCTTTTGTGATAAATTGCTATCAATTCAATGGCAGTGACTACCATGCTTTCAGAAAGTCTGGAAGGGGGACAAAAACATCTGATGCACAGGGAAAATCCACTGTTAATGAAACCCAAGAAGGAATAGCAGGATGGGAAGCCCAAGCGAAAGAGGCAGAGAGGCAGCGGGGAATCAGATTTGTGACACAGGAAAAGCAACAGTGAATATTTTGGGTTAATAATAATAATAATACTTAATAATAATACAACAGCAGCAGATCAATCCATGTCTCCTGAGTTAGATGCTCTGTGAGCTCTGCTCCACACAGCATCTATTCCTCCTTGGTTCCCCATTTTGCAAAAATGAAGGTATAACAGGACAGCTCTGTTCGAAAGCAATTGAAAAAGCCACTCTGCTCACTTGGCAAGAGCCACAAATCGACAAACTCTCTGACAGCAGAGAGGAGGGTTTTTATGTTGTTCATGATAACCTGCATGGATCTGAGTGCTGCTGAGAGAGTGATAAAGTACGGAGACCACCATTTCCTTGCAGCTAAACCAACAAGGATTTTTGCAGCACCTTACAGACTAGCAAGCTTTATTTGGCATAAACGTCCGTGGTCTCTAACCTCTTCCATCTGATGCTTTGTTGTTGTTGTTCAAGTCATTTCCGACTTATGGCGACACTTAAGGCAGAACATAATGAGGTTTTCTTGGCAAGTTTCTTCAGAGGGGGTTTGCCATTGCCATCATCTGAGGCTGAGAGAGTGTGACTTGCACAAGGTGGGTTTACATGACCGAGCCGGGATTCAAACCCTGGTCTCCAGAGTCATAATCCAAGGCACAAACCTAGGATACCACAATGCACATTACTGGGGTTTTTTTTTGCATGAAATCTTATGCCCAATAAAACTTCTTATGAGATTCTATGTTCTTTGACCCCACAAGTCGCATGCTGTCAGCCTCAGGGGAAAGCAATGGCAAATCTCCTCTGAAGAAACATGCCCAGAAAACCCCCTGATAGGTTTGCCTTAGGTTTGCCATAAGTCAGAAACAAAGTGAAGGGAGGCGCACAACAACAACATTAGGACACAACAGCCATCAAATGCATCAGTTGTGCATATGCAATTTGAAATTGCTCTGGTTTAACTGTTTTAAATTTGTATTGCAGGATTGTTTTTAATTTAAAGAATATTTTAATGTGAGTCCTTCAATGTTTTAATTCTTATATAGTGGGCCCTTGGTATCTACCAGGGTTTGGTTCCAGGACCACCCCAAGGATACCAAAATCCATGGCTGCTCAACTCCCATTAGATACAATGGGGCAATAAAATGGTGTATCCCTTAGAAAAAATGGCAAAACCAAGGTTTGCTTTTTGGAATTTATATATTTTTTGGAATATTTTCAAGCTGTGGATGCTTGGATCCGCGGAGAAAGGATCCGCGGATACGGAAGACCATTGCCTTCAAGTCATTTCTGACTTATGGCGACCCTAAGGCAATGTTTTTATGTGTTCATCGCCTGGGAGGCGATACCGAGATATAATAAAGAAAGAAATATTAGAAATAATAAGCCGGTGAGCTTGTTATTTCATGTCAAGTCAAGCCGGCTCTCCTGCGGCCTCCTCAAAATTCAGTTTTATTCAATGCTGGCTCTATGGAGGATGTCGCGGAAGAGAAAAGGTTAAGCGTAGCAGCTACATGTTATCTATGGGGTGGGTCTCCCCCAGCAACTCCACTGCTTGCCACCACCGTCTGTCGGCTTATCTCTTGGCGTCCTTGGCCCACACCTGTCATGGCAGTGCTGCCCAGTCGATGATTAACCAGGACTTCCTGTTGGCGCCTGAAAGATGGCAGAAAAACCCAGCTTGTTGGGATTGAAATGGAGAGGAATAAAAGAGACAGAAGGACAAAGGAGAGAGGACTGGTATCACCCAGGCCTGCTAGGCAATTATAGATATATGGCTTTATCCATGTTGTTTTGCTCTCCACGCTCTCCACGCCAAAGGGCTATAGTTCGGTGGCAGGGCTTCGCATGCATAAGGTCCAAGGTTCAGTTCTCCAAATCTAAAGTTAAAGCCCTGGAGAGATGTTGCATGTATGTATGTATGTATGTATGTATCTTAGCCCTGGAAGGCTTGATCCATGTTGTTTAGCTCTCCTCGGCAAAGGTTGGCAAGGCTTTGCATGCCAAAGGTCCAAGGTTCAGTTCCTAAAACCTAAATAGATGCTGGAGAGATGCTGCAATTAGATAGATAGATAGATAGATAGTCAGCCTTTCATATCCATGGATTTCCTATCCATGGATTCAAGCATCCATGACTTGAAAACATTTAAAAATTATATACATTTTGAAAAGCAAACCATGATTTTGCCATTTTATATAAGGGACACCATTTTGCTATCCATTATATTTAATGGGACTTGAACATCCAGGAATTTTGGTATCCATAGGAGGTCCTGGAAACCAACCCCAGAGGATACCAAGGGCCCACTATGTGTGTGTGTGTGTGTGTACATACACACACACACACACACACACACACACACACACATCTTAGTCCTGGAAGACTTCATCTATGTTATGCCAAAAGGCCATTGTTTGGTGGCAGGGCTTTGCATGCCAGAGGTCCAAGGTTCAGTTCACCAAATCTAAAGTTAAGGCCCTGGAGAGATGCTGCAATTTTACACACACACACACACACACACACACACACACACACAAGCCCTGGAAGGCTTTATCCATGTTGTTATGCTCTTCTGCCAGAAGGCCATAGTTCGTTGGCAGGGCTTTGCATGCCAAAAGTCCAAGGTTCAGTTCTCCAAATCTAAAGTTAAGGCCCTGGAGAGATGCTGCTAATCTGAATAGATAATGCTGAATGCATGGACCCAAGATTTGATTCAATGCCGAGCAGAGCTGTGTGTCCCTAGGTGATCCCCATATCATGTAAAGGCAGCCTTGCTATATGTATATATATATGCACACTATATGTATGCCATGCAATCCAAAACATCTGGAGGGCACCAGGTTGCCTGACCCCAATTCTGTATCATTATTGTCTTGTGTGCTGTAAGTACAGATAGGAAAGTTAGTTTAAAAAAAAGAGGGGGGGGGTAATGTGTTTAGTTAATCATTAATAAGTTTCAATATTGTCTCTTTTAGGACCCTCAAAACCTCAGAAGTGTGTCCCTTAATTTATCACTGAATCCTTCTGAAGTCCATCTCTGGGACACTTCACTAGCTATGAAGGATCTAAAGGCTATATGGTAGGTTTCAGTAGCAAAGGCAGCTTGTCAACATCTTTAGGTTGTTCGTGTCGAAAAGGATCCATAGGCAACAGTGCCATGTCTACACCCATCTTCAATTGGGTCAAAACGTCAGAGCGGATACGAACTGTTGTCACTGTGCGCCTTCACGTTGTTTCTAACTTATGGTAACCCTAAAGCAAACTGATCGCAGGATTTTTATTGCCAAGATTTGTTCGGAGTGGGTTTGCCTTTGCCTTCCTCCGAGGCTGAGCCTTGCCCAAAGTCATCCATGCCCAAAGCAAGGATTTGAACCTGGGTCTCCAGAGTTGTAGTTCAATGCTCAAACCACTACACCACACTGGGTTTTGGATACAAATAGTCACACAACCGATTTCATGGTTTGGGCTCAGCCCTGGCGTCTGACTGTAGTGGCTCATTTGAGAGCTAATATTGCCCCATTGAAATTCAGTCTTCCCTCAATCCAGCTGGTTTCTGTATTTCAGGGAAATGAAACCATCTTATCCTTGATCTCAAGGAATTAAAATGTCTTCAGCCTTGTATGGAGTTGCCTGATCACCCGGAAAAGTAAGGATGGTGCAGTTTTTGTTTACGGTAGTTTCGGTTGTTCAATGCAACCGGCACAGAGGATGCCCAAAGGCTCTACTATTGCTATTTTCACTCCAAGACTTCCAGCACTTGTCTTCCAGTTTCCAGCCTTGCTCTCCTTCAGCTTCTCTGAATATCAAGGTGTCTACAATTTGCACAAAGACCTTTAGAAGCAAGCCTGTGTATAGACCTAATCGTTCCTTTCTTCCTGGAGTAAGCAAATACATCCAGCCATTGGGAGAAATTTCTTGATCGTTCGTGTGTGTGTGTGTATAATTTGCAGGCTGCTTTTCCATCTCCAGGCCTCCAAAGACAAAAACTAAACAAAAAAATTGCACGCACACACACACACACACACACACATACATACATAGGAGATTATCACACTGGGGCTGATTTTGGCATTAAAGAGAGATTAAAGCGCAATTAAAGCATCCCGCAAATAAAGCGGAAATGGCGTGTAATTGCACGAATGATTATCACATGCAACTGCACAAATAAAGTGATATCAGAAATACTCTGTTGCATCTGATCTTTTTGAAAACCCACCAAACATCCCAGAAAAGTACCTGCGGAGGACATTTGATTTAAACCACTGTAGCCTTATTTTTGAGTTGCAGAGCTGTCTAGTGATTCTGCAGCCCAGCAGGGAAGCAGTGCCTCCTAATGGCTTTAAAAAGCCATTTCTTCCATGGTTTTATTAAATGCACACTAAATACTGGGAATCCCCGTCTCTACATGATTTGTTTTAAATTATTTATTTAAATGAATGGTAAATAGTAGTGTACTATATGGCATCTACAGTGGGTCCTTCTTATCCGCTGCGGTTTGGTTCGGGGATCTCCCCATAGACACCAAAATCCGTGGATGCTCAAGTTCCATTAAATATAATGGCATAGCAAAATGGTGACCCTTGTATAAAATGGAAAAGCAAGATTTGCTATTAGGGATTTATACTTTTTAAAATGTTTTCATGACATGGACGCTTGAATCTGTGGATAAAAAAAAAATCTGTGGATAAGGAGGGCCGACAGTATATGTTTATGCGCAGAAAATGAACATGGCAAAATAAGAAACTTTATTCCTCTTTCTTCTAGTAACTGTGGTCCCAATGGAAATATGGACTGGATCAGCCTCCCCATAACCCCAAATCTTGGGGGAAAGGCCATAGGTTTTGAAACTGGAAATGATGTGGTGTCGCTTTGGGTTACGCCAAATACACTGGGAAGCCTGCCTGGGGAGATATGGGGATGAAAAATGTCCCCTGCCCTAACATGGTTGTTGTTGTTCTTATTGTGTGCCCCTCAAGTCATTTCCAACTTATGGAGATCCTAAGGTGAACCTATCATGGGGTTTTCTTGCCGTGTTTCTTCAGAGGAGATTTGCCATTGCCTTCCCCTGAGGCTGAGAGTGTGCGACTTGCACAAGGTCACCCAGTTGGTTTCATGGTTGAACTGGGAATCAAACCCTGGTCTCCAGAGTTGTAGTCCAACACTCAAACCATGATGCCACCATGGTTTACTATCCCCTTTTTAGGCCATGTTCTGAGACACACAGATGGTAATATATTGTTTCCATCACTGCAAAATATAGTAAGCCAGCCAGCCAGGCTGCATATGGGACTTTTGCATCTACTCAAGTGAGGACCTCAACATCTGCCCCAAAGCTTTGCCCAAATAGATCAATTGACTCCAAAGTCCTCTGGAATCTTGCAACGTGGATTATTATAGACATCTATCCTTCAATAAATGTTCACAGATCCGCCCCATTATGAGTAGCCAAGCCTGATGGTGCTTCCAAGTTTAGGTACGGGAAATCCAGGGCTATGGCTGGGAAAAAGAGAACCGCCGGGGAGTCATATCCTTTCTGGACATTTTGTCCACAGCTACAGATGCGGCTGCGATTGCTCAACAACTCCAACTGTTCCCAATGTTCTGATCTCTGCTTCTAGTACATCATGCGCTCTCTTGCGCTCTCTTTCTCATCCCTCGTACATATCTCCATTTCCTAAACCTTGGCTCAGTCATTAACCAAAATGGAGACTTGTCGGCGAGAAAGCAGAACAAGATTAGTCCTAGGAAGGGCAGCCACGAAGGAACCAGATGGGATCTTGAAGTGTAAAGGTATATCATTAAATACCAAAGTCAGAATCATCCAGGGCATAATTCTGATTTCTATGTATGGCCTGTTACAGACAGGCCAAAATAATGCTGCTTCGAGTCACTTTGGAGGTATGCTATTTCAATGATGCATGCGTCCTAAGAGTCCAAAAACCGCACCAAAGCTGCACTGCAGTCCTTAGGACTGGAGTGTGCCTTTGGTGCAGCTTTTGGAATCTTAGGACGCATGCATCATTGAAATAGCATACCTCCAAAGTGACTCGAAGCAGCATTATTTTGGCCTGTCTGTAACAGGCCTATGGCAGTGAAAGCAGGAAAAAAGTAGGCAGGGAGAGAATTAACTGATTTGAAATGTCATGCTGGAGGAGAGTTCTGCAAATACAGTGGACTAGTAAAAAGACAAATAAATGGGTCTAAGAAGAGCAAACCATGCAAAGTAATGGTTTGAGAGTTGGACTATGGCTCTGGAGACCAGGGTTCAGTTCTTAGCTCAAGTCACACTCTCTCAGCCTCAAGGAAAAGCAGTGCAAACCTTCTCTGAATTAATCTTGCCAAGAACACCCCAGAATAGGTTCTCCTTGGTGCCACCATAAGTCAGAAACAACTTCTTGAAGGCACACAACAACCAACAACAACAGCAAATCAAGCCTGAATTCTCACTAGAAGTGAAGAGGACTAAGCTGAAGCTGCCATACTTTGGGCATATCATGAAATGATGTGATTCATTGGAAAAAATGATAATGCTGAGTAAAGTGGAAGGCAACAGGAAAAGAGGGAGATTTAGGTGGATTAATTCAATTGAAAAGACCTGGGTTTGCAAGGCCTGAGTAGGACTGTTGGTGAACTTCATGGAGATTCCTCTGTCATATGGTTACCATAAGTTGAAATTGACTTGATGATAGCAAATAACAAATGTATCTCAATCGACCAGCCGCAATTTATATTACAAACAGTATATTTAAAAGGAGACCTAGTAGTCTTTTATGCCAAAATAATGACTCTTTATATCCAGAATACCAGATCACAAATGAAGAGTGCTTGTCCCTATCTTCATTAGCAAGAGATGGAAAGCACATTAAACGATATGAGTGGATGGCGAGGAATACGTTTGATACGCATGTTCCTTTCCTATCATTTTGCTTTTCCCAGAGGCAGACCTTGATCAAGGGATGGAAGGAACTGGGCTGAAATAAACTGTAGAGAGAGAAAAAGATGTATTTTCTTTAAAAAAATAAATGTTTCCTAACCTGGGAATGGATGGGGATAACTCTGGCCCCTCCTTTGATCTCTGTCCAGAAACGACTGGTTTACCTATTAGGCTTGGAAGGACAAAGGGCATTGGTGTCTGGACTAAATCAGAGTTGGACTAGGGCTAAAATCACTGGGATTTGTTCATTCATATGGAGTCTGAGATTGGTAGTTAGTGAGTGGAATCCACATCCAGTGAGCTCTTGTGCTACCCAAAACTATAAACTTCCAGATTCCATAGGATGCAGCCATGGCAGTTAAAATGGAATCATAGTGCTATAAGTATGTAGTGTGGAAAGGTCTTAAGCCTGCCTATAACCAAGAGGAACATACATGGGGACACTGAAACCAGTAGCCAGTGCAGGTGGAATATGATCCCTGAACCCCATAATAGTTTTGCCTCTCTCGCCCTACATTTTTTAAGCCAGCTCCTGTGCTTTTGACAGCAAGTGCTAGTTGGAGATGCTTGTACTAAATCCAAGTGTGTGTCCTGTGGTTTAATTTCTCGGTGTTACCTCCATCCTGGCCGCCCCAGTCCCAAGAATAGAAGGCAGTAGGAAAGACGGATCCCAGCTACACACCCCACTGAGCTCATGTGGATTGCACAGGACTTGGAGCAAACTTTGGAACCACATCTGTAGGGCTTCTTCTCCATCATGTTTGCCTAAACTCCGGAGGCCGGGTTGGGGGGCAGCAGGAGATTAAGGAGAGAGGGGCAGCCCCTGCCATGGAAGCGCTTCCCAACGTAGCCCTAGAACTGTTTGCGTTGCAAAACACCTTTTCAGATAACTTCAATGCAAGCGAGTTAACCCTTAACACAGTTGGCAGGCAGGAGACAGACTGGGAGCTATTCATAGACCTTTGCCCAAGGGATCCTGGCTCCCAATCATGGAAGAGAAATGGCCTTTTTAGCAAACCCCAAACCCTCCCTTCTGTGCAAATTGCTTAACTCTTGGCCTCAATGTGCCAGACCTGTAAAATGGGAGCATCCACTGGCCACCAATGAGAAAAGTGGAGGCTGATGAAAGTAAAAAAGGAATAATCCTGGAGAATTCCTCAGCTTGAATAGACTGTAATGCAAAGAGTAAATTTTCCAAACACTGGGTACGACATCTAAACTGGCTTTGTTGCTTGAACCATCGAGTTGCATCTGACTCCTTGCACACAACATTATTTTGATTTTGGTTTTGTTTGGTGGACCTCAAGACATTTTGGAAAAAGTAATGTAGAGCCACTACTGACATCCTTAAACCAACCTTTAGTGTTCAGAAAGTTGTACTTGTGAATTAATCCTAATATCACAAATCATCATCCAAATTCTCAGTAGAATAGCCCTCATAAGGATAGCACTCAAGTCTTCCTTACTCTGTTCCCTTCCAAGTGCCAAACCGCTCCATTGATTTGCATCGCAATGCGATTTATTTCTAAGTGGGAATGAGGCCTTTCCAAGTGTGCTGGACTACAACTGCCATCAGCCCCAGGACAATCCCTAACAGAAGGCTGATCTTGAGCATTTCTATTCCATCTTCCATGATAGCCTCCGTGCGCCTTGCAAAAAACAGCTAACAAAAAAGCTTTGTTGCTTGTTATTGTTGTGCGTCTGCAAGTTGTTTCCAACGTATGCCAACCCTAAGGTGAACCTATCACAAGGTTTTCTTGGCAAGTTTCTTCAGAGGAAGTTTGCCATTGCTATCAGCTGAGGCTGAGAGTGTGGGGCAGGGACGTAGCTAGGATTTTAGGAAGGGGGGGGTCCAGACTAAGTGCCCCCATTATTAATGTGGCTTGAGGGCGGCGGCGCAGCAGCACACACCTTAATTTTTTTAGGGGGGGGGGGGGGGGCCCGGCCCCCCACTCCCCCCCCCCCCGGCTACATCCCTGTGTGGGACTTGCCAAAGGTCACCCAGTGGGTTTCATGGCTGAGCAAGGTTTTGAACCCAGAGTCATAACCCAATGCTCAAATCGCTGCACCACGCTGGCTATCAAAAATAGCTATCAAAGCACAAAATGTGTTGCATGCATACAAACAGTTAAAACAATTATGCTGCTAACACAAAACCCACGTTGCTGTTGTCGTTTACGTGTGTAATTTTATACTGCTTTTACTTCAATGCTTTTAATTGTTTTTAAATTTTTATTGTGAAGTTTTAAAAATGTTTTTATTTGTGAGCCACTTTTGGGTCCTTTTCTGGGAGAAAGGCGGCATAAAAAAGAAATTAATAATAATAATAATAATAATAATAATAATAATAATAATAATAATATAAATCACACTATTGAACTCATGACTGAGTTTGGGTATCAGTTTGGGTAAAACTGGGCAACAACTATCCTATACTGGGGAGCTATTCATATTTGCCTCCAAATGCTGTTAATCTAGAATTGGTACATCTCTCCATCCCCAAAAATGTTTTGGGGAAAGAGAAAAATACTATTTAACCACTGGTCACAAGGGGGCAATACAGTAACATATATTATATTGGATGACCCAAACACACACAGCCAATGTAAATGTGAGATAAATGACTTTACTTCCCCCCCCCCCCTTTCTTCATCTAATCAGTTGGCAAACCTCCTTGGAAGCACAACAGCATCAAGACGGAACTCCCTTATAAAGAACGGACAACTTTTTATTGCAAGTAAAAAGTATATGATAGATTATGAATGCAGGCTGGGGAGGGAAATAAATGGGGATTCTTTTGCTGGCTTCCTAGGCTCCAGCATTGACTCTCTGGCGTTATGCAGACATTGTTATTTTTCAGTGCAAACATGCAAATAATCTCACTCATGCATTCCAGTTTTCTAGTTCACACTATATATTTTTTAATTAGGACAGCATCTCTGCACATCTCTGTGTTTTCTGTTGCTCACATACGTCGGCACTGTGAATAAAGATGAAGTTGATGGTGCAGATATATGCAAAACATGTGAACAACAAAGATTCAACCCACATTCTACCGGGATTATTTTCACCCTCTGAATAAACCCCGGGAGTGACAGAGTTTAGGAACTGGGGCAAGAAGGGCGAAATAGCAGGAGGGAAACATATGCAACCTCACCCTGTTGCCTCAGCTTGGTCTTAATGCCACCCTAAATGGGGCTGGCCCTTCAGTGAATTGCCCTTCATGCCAACACTGCCATTGGGATGCTGCTTTAGGAAGTCCCGCCGTTCACGAGCGCGCCGGTTTTGGAACCAAATTTTTACCTAGGAGCAAAGAGAGAGGAAAAGGATGTCAGGAGTTTCTCTGACCTCTATCTACTTGGGAAACCCACCACCCCTTTCTTTAAAAAAAAAATACCAGAGTTACCCTCCCAAAGCCTTAGAGGAATAATTCTGCTTGCTTCCACTTCTTGCTAAAGTGTTAGGAAGGCACAGTATTCAAACCCTATAAGAGCACATCCAATGTGACTCTATAGTGGTTTGAGAGTAGACTACACCTCTAGGGACCATGGTTCAATTCCCCACTCGGCCATGAAACTCACCATCCTCTGAGGCTGAGTGTGACTTGCCCATGGTCACCCAGTGGGTGTCCGTGGCCGAGTGGGGATTCGAACCCTAATCCAACACTCAAACCACTACATCACATTGGCTCAACTCAAGAGCATGCCCAAAACCCCATCCCTTCACCTGGAAGAAAGTGGAGAGCCCAACACTCTCTTACCCGGTTCTCTGTGAGTCCCAACAGCAAGGCCAAGTCCCTCACCTGCCCAGTACTAAGATAGCGGGTTTGCTGAAAGCTGTTCTCCAGGATTCCCAGCTGGGTGGCCGAGAAGGGGACCCGGGGGCTGCGGGACGTCAGGCAAGGGCTGCATGCCTGCTTCATCTCTGTGGAAAAGAAGAAGAAAGGTTTAACATTAATAAGGACAGTGCTTCTTGTTTTGGCAGCCAGTGAGGCATCACGGTTTCGGTGTTGGGTCAGGGTTCAAATAATCTGCACTCAGCCGTGGATGCCCACACTGGGCAAGTCCCACTGTCTCAGCCTTGGAGGAAGGCAATGGCAAACCTCCTCTGAAGAAACCTTGCCAAGAAACCCCCCTGATAGGTTTGCTTTGGGGGTCACCAAAAACTGGAAATGGCTTGAAGGCACACAACAACAAGTGGCCAGAAGGCAAGCAAAGGAGGTGTCTGGGAGAGAGTATGCTGGAAGAAGTCTTACTTGGCACATAAGGGGGCTTGAAGCGGGTGCCGTTGATCCATGCGTAGCCTTGAGGAGTCCCATTGCCCTCTATGATGCCTCTTGCAGGCTGTTCGCCATTCCTTCTTTCTCCTCCAGAGCCATCCAAGGCCAGGATGGAACGGATGGAGAAGTCAGCTATGCGTTGAGGAGAAGGTTTGGTCCTCTGTGGCACAGGCAGGTCCCTTTGCTCCAGGTAGTTTGAAGACCGCTTCTGGGTGGCCAGGATGGGGGTGGCCCCTTTACTGTTGAAAATGGTCTTCACGGGAAGAACCCTAGTGCGACCATTAAAGCTGGTCATCCTTCTCGAAGGCTGAAGGTAGCTCTGCAGGTTAAGGCACTGGTTTCAGGCAATGAGGCAAAGTGTGGAAGCAGCCACTGGCACCCTCAGCCCCATCTATTTAACAGCCGGGGGGCTCAGCCGGCAGAGACACAGGGAGATTTGGAGGGATTTAGCCCAAACCAATCCATGGTCCTGTTGGGAAGGAATGGGGTCACCTGATGAGAAGCGTACCTGTGAGGGTTACGGATTGGAGAGCAACAATTGGATGGAAAGGTTTCCTCTTACCTGTGTGTGTGTGTGTGTGTGTGTGTGTGTACTTCACGTGTGACACTTGATCCTCCAGATTTAAAAAGTGTCTAGCAACAAGGTTGATCTCCCTCCTTCCCTGCCCCTTCATTTCTAAAACAAGAGGATATTGCTGTCTCCTGCTTTGAATAAGGCAGGCTCTATTAGTAAAGTCTCAAGAGCTGAAATCTTAACCCAGCTGGGTCCAAGCAGAGGGCAGCCAAAGGCAAGTCACAGGCAAACACAAATGGGTCTAACAGGTAAACCAGGTGAGGCAGAACCAAAGTCAAGAAGGGGTCCAGGACTCAAACCTTGCCAGAAGTCAAGGGTAATCAGAAGCAGAACATAGGTTCAGGTGCCAAGATCCAAAGAATCAAGGAATCATAGAATCATAGAGTTGGAAGAGACCCAAGGGGCATCCAGTCCAACCCCATTCTGCCATGCAGGAAATCACAATCAAAGCATCCCCATTGACAGGTGGCCATCCAGCCTCTGTTTAAAGACCTCCAAAGAAGGAGACTCCAGTATACTCCAAGGAAGAGTGTTCCACTGTCAAACAGCCCTTACTGTCAGGAAGTTCCTCCTAATGTTGAGGTGGAACCATAGAGTTGGAAGAGACCATAAGGGTCATCCAGATGAACCCCCTCCAAGAAAGAATACACAATCCAAGCACTCTCAACAGATGGCCATCCAGTCTCTGCTCAAAGACCTCCGAAGAAGGAGACTCCACCACACTCCAAGGCAGCAGCATCTTCCATTGTCTTCCACTGTTTTCCATTGTTGAAGAACTCTTACTGTCAGGGAGTTCTTCTAAAGTTAAGGTGGGCTTTTGTTTGCTGTCGCTTGAATCTATTGCCCCATGTCAGTCTCTAGAGCAACAGTAAATAAGCTTGCTCCTTCTTCCATATGACATCCTTTCAAATATGGCACTACTTTCATGTCACCCCATGACCATCTCTTCTCCAGGCTAAACATACCCAGATCCCTAAGCCGCTCTCATAGAGTATGGCTTCCAGACCACTGGTAAGATCCAGCTACAGACATTATTTCTAATAAGAACTGAGGTTTTTTGTAACAGCTGCAGGGCTCAGGAGTAAGCATTTTAGCACATGGTCTCACTAGGAGGATGGTCCACTCTTGCAGATGTTGCACTGAGGACCTCCAGCTCACTTGTACCTTCTTTTTGTGCCATTTCTTGAGCTGGGAACTAAACACTCTGTCTCTTGAGGAGATGGATCTTCCATCTCTACCTCCGGAAGGTTGAAGGTACATCTTCAGAGGCAGCGTGCTCCTTAATGCCATCTCTTGAAGCTGTGAAACGTCCTGTGAAAAGGATCTCTCCAGTGAAGCCATGACATGTCGCAACTCAAGAGTTTGCTTGGCCTGGAAGCCCATCTCAACCTATGATCGGTGGATCACTGCTGAAGGAAAATTCCAGTCATTAGAGGAATCCTTTGGGGGGACTTCTTGTTGTGTGCCTTCAAACGACTTATGGCAGAAGAGCTTTGCCATTGCCTTTCTCCAAGGCTAAGAATGCATGACTTGCCCAAGGTTTCTGTGGCCAAGTGGGGATTCGCACCCTGGTCCCCCAGTATTCTAGTACAACACTCAAACCACTGTGCCACATCAGCTCACTTTGGGGGGGAATAGTACCCTTCATTCACAAGCCCTGTTTTATGATCCTTTCTCTGCCAAACAAAGTAGAAAACACATCTTTCTTAGATCTGCACCTAGACGGCACCCCAGAGATTTCCAGGCTGTATTGCTTGACTTGGCTTCTCTCTGCCCCCTTCTACCTTCCAGTGCCCCCTTCCTTTTTAATGCTCTTCGCCTCCCTTCCCATGTCGTCCTTGTCACTCCGAATCATATTTCCTAACAGCCTCGGTTGCCTCTGTCATTTCTCTGGTTTGTGCGGCGTTGTCAGGAGAATGTCTGATCCAACCATCGGGTTTCAGGATTAAAGATCTAGAAGACACACAAAAGAAAACAGGGGAAAAGAGCACACAATTACCTAATTACCTCCTCCCTCTCTAATCCTTAGCGGAGGAGCACTTGTAACCCAATCTTTGCTGCACCCCATTACACAATAAGGCTGCCGGGGAACCAGTTCAAAGCAGGCAAGCATTCGTGTTGAAGAAGAAAAAAGTCCACCTGATACGCTGGTCAAATGGGTAAAACCAGAAAGGTTTCACAAACACAGGACTTTGCTTTTCAAATCAGAACATCTCAAGGGGGAAGAAGGGGAAAGAATAAAAGCTGTGCGTTGCAGAAAACCCGTAGTATCAGAAATGCCAGGATAACATCCCCTCCAACTGTCCCTGTTCAGCCATCTATACAATTGGTCCTCCATATCCACAGATTCTTCATTCACGAATTCAACCATACACAGTGTGAAAATATTTAAATATATGTATAAATTCCAAAAAGCAAACCTTAATGTCTGCCATTTTATATAAGGGACACCATTTTACTATGCTGCTGTATTTAATGGGACTTGAGCATCCACAGATTTTGGTATCCATGGAGAATCTCGGAACCAAAGCCCAATGGATATCCGGGGCGCACTGTATAAAGATCTCAGGCTGGTGTATAATAAAATAAAATGACCAACTTAAAAGAATGTAAACAGTAATATATATATATATAGAGAGAGAGCTAAGGCTACACTAAACCATCTAACAAGTTAAAATCAGAGGTTTTGCTGGGAGGGACCGAACATAAAGGTGAACACCGCTTTGCCAGTAGAAATTTTACCCCAACAACAAAATGCTCTTTCAGTCCCAATATTTATAGCATTTATAGCCTCAGAGGAAGGCAAAAAGAAGCCAAACCTCCTGAATCTTACCCTAAAAATCTTATGATAGGTTCAACTTAGGGTTGCCGTAAGTCAGAACTGATTTGAAAGCACTCAGCAGCAGCAACTAATTAGTTTTGTTGTCTATTAATGGTCTACTTGGCTCCAGATTTAACTTTAGGGAGCCATGCAACTCTGCAGATGGAAGCCAAAGGTAGAAATGATGTGAAGTCAAGGCTTTGATGGCCGGCATCCATAGCTTTCTGTGGGTTTTTCATTATATGGCCTTCCACATGTTGTTGGGCAACTACTGTAATTGCGACGGATGATGGGTGTTGCAGTACAGTAACATAGGCTATTGAGTCTCATCCGAAGCAGAAAGCTGTTATTGCTATATGGAGTTGTTATATGGAGAAATGGAAGACAAGGAGATGTGATTGCAGTCCTACGCAACGCATGTTTATTTATAGTATTCAATTCAGTACTTGGTGGTTAGTTTTTAAGACTACAGCTCCCAGAATCCCCCACCCAGAATGACTCCGATGTAGTCTTCCAGCCTTTTTATAATCAGACAGGCTTTTAAAGCAAAAAGTTTAAAGAATAGTGGTGCTATGGAATTCTGGGTATTGTATTTTTGTGAGAGATTTAGCCTCTGTCAGATAGCTCTGGTACCTCAAAAAACTACAAATCCCAGAATTCCATAGCACTGAGCCATGGCAGTTAAAGCAGTGTTAAAACTGCATTGTTTCTGCAGTCCAGAGCAAACTGCCTTTCCTCAGTGCTGCTCAAACGGTGATGAAAATGAGCCCATAATTTATATTTCCCATAATTCCTCTCGGGGCCGGAAAGGTGAGGTAAACAGAGCTCCATTTCCTGGAAAACTACATTAACCACACGCCTTTGCGAGCAGCCGCCATTTTAGGACAGGACCGAGCGAGGCTGCGTCGCTCTAAGCGTCCGCGAAAACATAATTACCCAAGGTGCACCGCGCTTCCCGCCCGCAAATGGCCAAAGAAGGGAAGCGAAAGGCGAGAGAAGTGGGCGGTGACATTTTATAGGAGGAAGAGGAGGAGGGGCAAAGACTACATTACCCATGAGCCTTTCGCTTCTGCGCATGCGCACTGACGAATAGTTTAAAATTAAAAAATTGGGTTATTTTCCGGCTGCTACTTGGGTAAAAAAGACAGGAAAAGAGAAAAGGATTGGGTTCCTTTCGCTGAAAAAGTGAGCAGGCCCCGTTGGTAAGAGGAGAGGGCAAGCATGAGGCCTACTGGCTGTCATGAAGCCTATTGGGGGTACGGGGTTGTCATGGTAACAGGGAGGAAGGGAGGGAGGGGGGCACTGGGAGGGTGGGGGTCAGAAGAGAAAATGGGGTCCATTAAGATTTCAGGGGCTTTTAAGAGGTGGTGGTGTGGCCTTGTGGTTGGAGAGAGTTGCACTGGGTTTTGGGTTCAAATCCTTCCTCTTCCACCTCTCCCCATTTGGCTGCCACAGTCCCAGTGAATCCTCTGCTGGCCTGCTTTCTCAGTTTCTTTTTAAAATGTCCTCACTGCAGAATAGATATAGTCCATTTCCCAGGATTCCCTAGTAGCATGGAGCCATGGCAGTTAAAAAGTAGTGTCAAGCTGGGTTATGGCTGTGGTGTCTTCTTGGGTCCAAAAAAACACTGCAGAAATAATCCAGTTTAACCTCCCTGGCTCAGTGCTAGGGAATCCTGGGAGATGTAGTTTATTGTGGCACCAGAGCTCCCTGACAGAAGAGGCTCAATTTTTCATAAAACTACAGTTCCCATAATTCCCTAGTAAGCCTGCCTTTGCACTTTCTTGCTTGATCTTCCTTAGCAGTTGCCTTGTTTTCTGCTAATAGTATGGTGTCAACTGCAAATCCTACATTGTTGTAAGAAGGAAGGAACTGAGCAAACCACCTCTGAGTATTCCTTGCCTAAGAAAACCCCATTAAATTTATAGGGTTGGCATAAATCAACAACAAGTGACTTGGACAGACATATGCATAATCTTTCCTGGATGAGAGCCAGTGCGGTGTTGTGGTTTAAGTGTTGCATTAAGACCCCAGGAGACCAGGGTTCGAATCCTCTCTCAGCCATAGAAACCCACTGGGTGACCTTGGGCAAGTCACATTCTCTCAGCCTCAGAAGGAGACATTGGCACACTCCTTCCGAACAAATCTTTCCAAGAAATAGATTCAAATTAGGGTTGCCATAAGATGGAAATGACTTGAAAGCACACAGCAACAATAATCTTTCCTCAGTGAGGGTGCATGCAAGCCTTTAGGTTATACAGAGCTCTGTGGGCAAAACTCAGATTTGGTACAATGCTGTGATTGGAGAAATAGGTCTACATGTCCTTGCATTAGATTGAATAGACTCGAGCAACCAAATTCCCTCATCCTTACATGAAGGCTGAAAGCTTTCTTTTCCTGTGATGCAGCTTGCTTTAATATCACCTTTCGTGATTGCTTTTTTAGGCCTTGCTCTGATTGCCTTGAGTTCGGTTTTTGAAGAGAGCAAAACTGGGCAGCCATGGCGAATATGAGCAGCATGGGAGACCCTGGCCTCTCTCGGATGAGCATTGCATCCCAGTTCTTTGCTGGAGAGGAGACTACTGGCATAGACACCATGACTACCTCAGAAAGGGTAAGATGACACTTGTTTGAAACTGAACTGAGAATCTAGGTCCAAAGGTGGAGGGGATCACAATTCCCATCAGCCCTAGTAAATGGTGAGGAATGCTGGGAGTTGCAGCCCCCCAACTTCTAAAAGGGTGCCCATTCCTGTTCTAAATGCAAACCTCACCTTCAATTATAATCTTACGGTCTGTCAACAAGAGAGAGGGGGGCATGTATGTAGCTTCCATGAGAGTAGAATGGCATGAACCAGGACATATTTTTCCCCAGGTCTTCTATTCCTCATTTTTCTGCCTCTTTGTCCATATAGTCTTCTGATAAACATGGTGCTTTATGACTTGCACCCTTCCATCATCTGTTTCTGGAAATATGAGGGAAGACAAACAGCCTTGTTTTCCAGAAGTCACCTCTTTGCAACAAAGCAAATCCTAATTTTAAACAGAAGTCTAGACTTTTCTTAGTTTGAGCCCAGTGTATTTAATATTCTCTCCCACCATTTATAATAGTCAATACTGGAAATGTTCACTTATTTATGTTTGTGCATAGATTGGGGTAGACAGATCAGAAAATGCCTATTATGTGTAACATTGATTCAGTTTTGTTCTTTTGTTAAAACAGGTTGTGGATTTGCTAAATCAGGCAGCCTTAATCAGCAATGAATCTAAAATCACAATCCTCAAGCAGGTGAGTAATCGCTTGTGCATTTCTCAAGTTTGAACCCCAGACTTTCTCTGCTTAAATCAGTGATTTTCCAAATATTTTGGACTTCAGCTCCCAGAATCCCAAATTATTGGCCATGATGGCTAAGACATCTTGGAGTTGATGTTCAAAACATCTGGATAACCATAAATGAAAACTACTGGTTAAATTATTTTGTTTAGCAGGACCTAGCAGGACTTGGTATCTCTAGATAGCAAAATTTAAATCTGTTAGCCAAGTTAGCAAAGAATCTGTTGCTATACCAGAAAGGGTCTTCTGGTTGTTTCATCCATGTTTGGCTGCATTATCTTTCCTTTCCCCTTTTTATCTTTCTTAGGTCCAAGAACTGATTATAAACAAGGATCCCACTTTGCTTGATAATTTCCTGGATGTGAGTATTGATTGGAGGAGATACATTGGACCAGTGCTAGAAATAACCACATTTTCTGCTTTCCAGTTCTTTGTGACTCATAGTGTCTTGTTTGGCTCTGTTCCTTCTGTTGTGTTCTCATCCCTATATGGGGGGGGGGGGAACATGGTCCCCCTCTTTGATTTAAGAATGGAGGCATCCGTGAATTGAAGACAGTAATTTATTTAACAAGATGATGGTCCAGATGTCAGTATTAAAAATGAACAATCTGGCGCTGAAGCAAGCATACACCTTGCCATGTATTGTAGTTTTGGGGAACGTACCCACTAGCAGCATGCAACATATAGCAAATCACAGCTGTATGCGAGATAGATTTTAACCAATTATTAAAAAAGTAGTGGAAACCGTAATGGAAAATTACCAAGCATGCACTAACTTGAACCTTTCCCTTAGGTTGATATTATTGTTCATAGAAAATGCCAGTTAGTCAGTGAGTGCTTGGGAAATGCTCAGTCTGCTTTTCCTTGAGATTCCTAACTGCCTTATAACTCCACAGCTTCTAAAAATTTTACTTGGTTAAGGATAGTTTTTCTTCACTATGACTCTACCTTACTGTGACTTTATGGTCAACCTCTGACCTTTCTCTTCACCTGCTCAGAATGGAATAGGGTTTCTTTGCCTGGTTTTTTTGGTATATCTCAGAGCCAAGAATGGGCTGACTGACTGAATGACTTTCTCTTTGCCCCTACATTGCAGGAGATCATAGCTTTCCAGGCAGACAAGTCAGTCGAAGTCCGGAAGTTTGTCATTGGGTTCATAGAGGAAGCCTGGTGAGCCAATTTATCAAATGTCTAATAGACATCCTATCTTCTGCTGCTTTTTTGGGGAGGGGGGCTTTGAGGATAATATTATGTAGCTTGTTTGTTTATTTAATTCATTTATATCCCACCTTTCTCCCCCAATAATGGGACTCAAAGCATCTTATAACATATTAAAAGCTGTACAGATTAAAAGCTGTACAAAAACATCAATAAAATTATGAAGATGAAAGTTATTTAAAAGACTATATAAAAACCACAAGACAATACAGCATATCATTAAAAGCCCAGCTCAGTCCATTTCTAAAATCCTAATGACATAAGAATTTTTTGACTTGCCAATGGAAAGACTCCTGTTGTTGATAACCTTCCTCAAGTCTCGCAAAATGGCTTCCTTGGCCTGGCTGTTTAGGTGCTATAGGTCAACCCCTTGTACCATTTTCTTTTGCATTACTATCTTTTTCATTTCTCCCTTTTCTCCATTTGCCTCCAGCAAACGGGACACAGAGCTTTTGCTCAAGCTTATTGCTAACTTGAACATGTTGCTGAGGGATGAAAATGTCAACGTGGTGAAGAAGGCGATCCTTGCCATGACACAGTTGTATAAGGTGGCACTGCAGGTGAGGCCTTTCTCCTTTGGATGATGCATGAAAGAACAGAACAGCACAGTCACAAAGCATGAAGGGCATTATTCCAGCACAAATCAAATTGTATGAGACGCTCCTTAAAAAATTAATCAGGCAAAGTTACACTGGGGAGAGTATGGCCATACTAGCTGAGAGATTCTTCAAGCTTTAGTCCAAAGCATTACTTTTTTCCAAGCTCTGGGAAAGAATCATTTACCCATCACAAATACACACACACACTTTTTAGTAGTGCATTTCCCCTATGTTCTGTGATGGAATGAAAGGGTGACTGCCTTAGTCAAAACACTTTTATGTTTCTTTGTCTCACTGTGAGAGTTTTCTTCAGGCTCTGACCTCTTGCCAGGGCTTTATTTATACCTCAGGGGAATCCTGGTAATATCTATATGAACTGTTGAACTTTTCTTTCCCCGACATTTAGAATTGCACAAAGAAAACCCAACACACCTCTAGGTTTCTTCTGTAACCAAAAGTTTATGTAGCGTAAAATAAAGATTGAATCCCAAGATTCTCAGGAGGGAGGATCTTGCTTCCAGAAACCACAATCTGTGGCTAGTGTTATGTAGCCAGAGGTTCAAAAGGTTACTTTCTTGAACTGTACTTCCCAGAATTTAGTTGGCATCAAGATTCTGAGAACTGTTCTCCAAAAAAGTACATTTTTGATGCTCTGATTGTGGCTGTGGGTGAAAGGAATGCATGAATCAAGAAGTGTTCCCATGTGGCTCTGTTCTGGAGTCTTGAAATGTCCCTGTTCTACCTGCTCCCCACATCTGTATGGCTACCTGAAAATTTCTAGCTGCTCATGCAGAGCCCTTCCTTGTTTCTTCACACAGTGGATGGTGAAATCCAGAGTCATCAATGACATGCAAGAGGCTTGCTGGGAAATGGTATCAGCCATGGCCAGTGAAATTATCCAGCTGCTGGACTCAGACAATGACGGGATCCGCACCCATGCTGTCAAGTTTGTGGAGGGACTGATCATCACCCTTTCACCCCGCATGCCAGATTCGGAAGTGCCCAAGCGTCACGAGAATGACATCAGTCTTGACCGGGTTCCCACTGACCATCCCTACATCAAATACAGTAAGGAGAAGGAGGAGGAATGGGAATGCAAAGCCAAGAGGGATGGCATGACTCCTTAGAATACAGTGCTCCCACTCCACTGACCTGAAGACAGGGCTGGATTAAGTGCTCTGTAGAGAGGGAGAGCTAGTACAGTATAGTGGTTTGAGTGTTGGACTGTCAGAGACCAGAGTATGTTTCTCTGCTCAGGAAACCCACGAGGTGAACTTTAGCCTCAGAAGAAGGCAAAAGTGAATCTCCTCTGAAAAATCGGGCCAAAAAAACCCAAAAGCAAAACCCCCCATGATAGGTTTGCCATAAATCAGAAATGATTTTAAAGCACACAGCAATATGAGGTGTATAGTAGAGATGGGGAAACTGTTCCTGCAGATGTTGGACTTCCATTAGCCCCAACCAGGAGGACCAGTAGTCAGTACTGTTAGGGGTTGACACTAACATCTGGAAAGCTACAGCTCTCCCATCTCTGCTGAAGAGTCTGTCTGTCCTCAAACTCCATCCCCTCCATCCAGTCATCGGCTGCAGGGGTGGTATGGCAAAGTGTTATCATGTTGGAGGCTAACATGATTTCTGTTAAGCTCTCCACTCTGGTTTCCCCATTCTTTCCTCTAAGACATTTTGTGGGAAGAAGGAAAAGCAGCCCTGGAGCAACTGCTGAAGTTCATGGTGCATCCAGCCATCTCCAGCATCAACCTGACTGCAGCATTGGGCTCTCTGGCTTCCATCGCCCGCCAGCGGCCCATGTTCATGTCAGAGGTGATCCAGGCCTATGAGACACTGCATGGTAAGTCTCTTGGATTCATTGCATCAACAGACTTGAAGGTAGACTTAGATTAAATAGGCTATGATCCATTTTATTGACTGGGGCTTACAAAACCATTATACTCCCTTTCTTCAGAAATAAGAAATCTTCCTATGGTCTCCTCCATTGCTATAAGTTGTCTAGGTTTTGTTTATAAGTCTCCTTGAACCTGCTGTTTCTGATCATGGTGCATAGAGTGCTTTGTTGTTGTTGTTAATTACCTTTGTTGATTCAGACCATCCTTAATTTGAGCTCCGCTGTCTAATTGAATTTTTTAAAGATTATTTCTGAGCAGCCAAGTTCAACATTGTGCTCGTAACTGGTTGGGCTGACCAGATCCGAACTATTAGGGCTACAGGGATGTTGTGGTGGGCCAGCGATTCCTTGCTTCTCTTCTGATCCCAATGTTAAAAACTTTATTTTTGGAAGGAATATCAGACAACCTCTGATACTGCTGCCTTCTTAACTGTTCCCCCCTATTACTTTCCTGACAGCCAATCTCCCCCCAACGCTGGCCAAGTCCCAGGTGAGCAGTGTGAGGAAGAATCTCAAGCTCCACCTGCTGAGTGTCCTGAAGCACCCAGCATCAGTGGAGTTCCAGGCCCAGATCACCACCCTCCTGATGGACCTGGGCACGCAGCAGGCTGAAATCACCCGCAACATGCCCAACCTGAAGGAATTGCGCAAGCGCCCACGCGACGAGAGTGATCCTGCCATGAAGAAAATGAAGATTGGTGAGTGGACAAAAGAAGGGCAGGAAAGGCCTGTTAGAGAAACAGTCTCTTTTCTAAGTTCTGTGACACTTAAAGATTTTCTGTATATTTTTCTCAGTCAAAATGGGCACTGTAGCTAAGAAAGCTAAGACTTTGAAAGGCAGCTTTGAAGGAATTGGATAATTTCCTCAGATGTAAAGATATATTATTGGGAACCTTAAATAGCTGGAAGGTGCTAGATCCTGTCTGAACTGGGAAGCTAAGTGAGGTCAAGCCTGATTAGTACTTGGATGGGAGACTGCCAATGAGTGCCAGATGCTGTAGGCAGTATTTTAGAGGAAGGGACTAGCAAAACTACCTCTGAGTATTTCCTGCCTTAGAAAACCCCTAAAGTTCTTGGGGTTGCCATGGGTTGACAGTTGACATGAAGGCACATGTACACACACATTTCCCAAAGTCAGTACTGTTAATGCTGTAGTGTTCCTAGTCTTTATGTAAGGCCATGAAAATTGGATGCTGAAGACAGGAAAATTAAGTCATTTGAAAGTTGTGGTGGAGAGAAGTTCTACTTATACCGTGGACCATTAAAAAGGCAAATAGATGGGTCCCAGGGTATATTAAACCTGAACTCTCACTAGAAACCAAAGTGACTAAACTGAGGTTATCGTAATTTGTCATGCAATGACATGATTCATTGGAAAAGGTGATAATGCTTCATAAAGTGGAAGAGAGCAGGAAAAAAGGGAGACCAGATTACAAGGGGATAGATACAATCATGGAAGCCACGGCTGCCATGAGTTTGCAAGCCCTGTTGATGACCAGGGCTCTTGGAGCTCTCTTATTCATAGAATTGCCAAATGTTGATGCTGATTTGACAGCAAATAAAAATCATAGCATCATCAATGATAATTACAATTATGTAATGCCTATCCCATGACCTCTCCCCTCTCTTCCTGTCCTTCTCCTTTCCTGGCTGCAGAACCATCCCTTGGGGAGGATGATGAGGATAAAGACTTGGAGCAGGTGGCTGCCCCAAGCCCTAAGCCCTCCATTCAAGTCAGTATGCAGTCGGACATCGACATCACCGCTGAGTTTCTGCAGCCTCTTCTGACTTCAGATAATGTGGCCAACTTGGTGTGTATTCTTCGCTTTAACCAGTAAAAAATGTCATTGCTTATCCTTGCTCAGTTCACTTGTTGCTGTTGGGAGTGAACATTCCTCGAGACAAGGAGGCCCAGCACGCTGTGCTTTTGGGGTGGAGGGAAAGGAGGTGCCTTGTTTGTTGAAAGATATATTCAGATAACATCAAAAGCATGTGATGCTTTGCTGAACTATCCTTGACATGCTTCAGTTGTAAAATCTTGACGGAAAAAAGTCTCAGCAAATTTAGAGGTTTTTTCAAAGATAGACCTGCTTTCCTACTTGGCTGTGATATATTGAGCTCTTCTAACTTCTCCTCCGTGTCCCCCAGGTGCTCATCAGCATGGTCTACCTACCTGAGAACATGCCTGCTTCCTTCCAAGCAACCTACACACCAGTGGAATCAGCTGGTACAGAAGTGCAGATCAAACACCTTGCCCGGCTAATGGCTACCCAGATGACAGCAGCTGGGTTGGGACCTGGTAGGTCTGCAAATAGCACTTGGTGGGACCTACTCCATACTTACACCAAAGATACAATGTACAGGGGAGGTACTGTTCTTCGCAATATGTAGTGTCTGTTGTGTAAGCCTTTTTGCTTTTCATTTGTATGTGAGTGTGTGTTTTGGAGGATTAAAAGAACCCTTTTGTTAACACATATGACTGGAATAGTTCTTGACTATTTCATAGTTTCATTGTCAGGCGATCAGCAGGTTAATTCAGAAGTATTATTTTCAAGGCTGGACAATTAGACAAATTACTGTTTGGGACTTCAGGTCCCAGAATTCCCCTGCTGGCTCTCCTGACTGAGAGATTTGGAAAATTCTGCTCCACAGAATTAACTTTTCCCAACTTTGCAAACAATAAAACTGAGCTATATACTAAAAATGAAATAGATATTTGCAGTGTTTCAGATTTCCCTAGATATTTTTTATTTAAAGTAGTGTGAAATTTGCAAGGGTAGGCTATATTTTGCCAGGGTATAATGCTCTTCTCTCAATCCATCCCCACTCCTGGTAGGTGTGGAACAAAGCAAACTGGCCAAGGAGGCAATAAAAGAAGAGAAAATCGCCAAACCTGAAAGTGTGCTGATCAAGCGACGCCTCTCTACGCTCAGCGCTGGCCAGGCTATTTCGGTGGTGGGAGCTCAGGCCTCCACTTCCCCTACTGTTGCTGAGGCGGGGGCACCGCAGGCCAAACGACGCCCAGAACCCATCATCCCCTCCACCCAGCCCAGGTCAGAGCCATCCAAGCCACTTCATTCATGGCGGGTTGTGTGTACATTGGCATGTGTATGTGTTGGAAATAGATTCAGTTAGAGAGTTTTCTGTTGTAATTAAAGAGACTAGCGATAACCATGTTAATTTATATTAATTTATAATTTAGATTCTGGAGGTTTCCTGTGCTGGATCTTCATAATATTTTCAATGTCTTGCCACAGTTGGATATTTTCCCACCCAGTTCCTGTAATGCTAACATAAAGCCCAGCCAGAACCTGATATCCATCAGTATTTTGCATTACTGCCACCAAAGCAAACTCCAATCTTAAGGCTTTCTCCTGGTCTCTCTTCAGGTTGGCTGGTGCTGGTGGACGAAAGAAGATTTTCCGCCTGAGCGATGTGATCAAGCCTCTGACGGACGTACAGAAGGGCAAGTTGAAGCTGGCAGCCTTGAAGCGGATCCTGCGCTCAGAGAAGGCTGTGGCCTACAGCGGGGCTGCTCAGGCAAGTGCTTCAGAACTTGGGTATGCTTAGTGCTGTCCATATTGGGGACATGGCCCTCATCTTTAGCTTTCCTCTGGCAGGCCCGTGTGAAAATCCTCTCAGCCCTGGTGACCCAGTTTGATGTCCCTCTGAAGCATGAAGTGTTGACCTTCATCCTAGAGGACATCCGCAACCGATTAGACCTGGCCTTTGCTTGGCTGTACCAGGAGTACAATGCCTACCTGAGTCAGTATCCCTCTGGCTCTCTCAACAATTATGACGAGTGTCTCATCGGCCTGCTCTCTGGGCTTCAGGAGAAGCCGGATCAAAAGGACGGGTGCGTAGTTGCCCTTGCGGAGATGTAGAAGGGATCGGGGATAGAAAATATTCCTTAGATCAGGGGTGGGCTACTGTGCAGAAAGTGGAGGGCAATTCTCTCTCTCAATCGCTCTCTCTCACACACACACAAACACAGGCTTCACAGGGGCAATTAGATGCATGGGAAATGACACCACATCACTTCCAGTTGCCATTTTCAGCTGAGTTTCTGTTGTTGTTGTTGTTGCTGCTGCTGTTCTTCTCTTTCTCCTTTTTGTCTTCCTCTTCCTCCTCAGATTCATAGAATCTTAGAGTTAGAAGGAACCACAAGGACCATCTTGTCTAAACCCACACAGAAATACACAGCTCAAACAATCCTGAGAGATGGATATCCAACCTCTGTTTTAAATGTTTGTGGTCAGGGTTCCTGTTAAAAACTAGTTTAAAAAAAACAACCACTCAAACCACTTGATATAAATTGAGGACATTTGCTTAATAAAGAACGTTCTATTCAACTGGCTGCTACAAAATGTTAACAATCCTTATTATAAAATAATAACAGTATTAAAGAGCCAGCATGACATAGTGGTTTGAGCATTGGACTACGACTCTGGAGACCAGGGTTCAAATCCCTGCTTGGTCATGGAAACCCACTGGGTCATTTTGGACGAGTCACACTCTCTCAGCTCAGAGGATGGCAAAGGCAAATCTTTGAACAAATGTTGTCTGGAAAATGCCTTATAGGTTTGCCTTCGGGGCTCCATAAGTCAGAAACTGCTTGAAGGCACACAACAACAACATTATTTACTGTTTACATCTTTTTGTTGCTTTGTTCTAAATTCTTTCTGAGAGTTTCTGTCTGGATTTGCACCCCACAGGATCTTCACTAAGTTAGTTCTTGAGGCCCCACTGATCACTGAGAGTGCCTTGGAGGTGATTCGGAAGTACTGTGAAGATGAGGTGAGTGTAACAGTCTTCCTTAGCCTGACAACCTTTGGATGTACAATAACATCCACAAAAACAGTGATATCTTTATTGGATTAACCAAAATGTGCAAAATACATAATACAAGCTTTTGAAGTTCTGCTGGTTTCTTCATCAGGCAAATGGAACATGCAACCCCTTGATTTGGGGGTCTTTCCCGATACCAATGGTGGTCCTTGGGCTGGTGCCAGCCTGTGAGCCATTGGCTGCCAGTCCATGGAGCGTTTCCAGGAAAGAAGGAAACAGTTTTAGCCAGTCGACACAGTTAAGATATTGGTCCCTGGTACAGGGTGATTCAAAAAGAATAGTGCAAAACCAAATAAGAATAGCTTTACTTTTGCACCATTCTTTTTGAATCACCCTATACATTAGAAAAAACAAACAAACCCACAACCTACTGGGCCCTCGCCTCAGATACTATGAGAAGCACTGCTCTACATTGCTGTACACGCCTTGTAGCAGAACCCACCAATCTGGTATGTTTTGTGGAGGGCTGATGGGACTGCCATGGATAGGACGGGGTAGGGAAACCTTTTTTGCAGCTCAACTGTGTAGAAGTATATAATATGACCCCAATCTGGATCTTATCCAGTGTGTTCAAAATGACATTTTCCCCAAGGTGGCCTACCTTCCTTTGGGAATTCTGGTTTGACTAGAATATTTCTTTGACTCTCTTGTAGAGCCGGACGTACCTGGGCATGTCAACGCTTCGGGATCTGATCTTCAAACGTCCAGCTAGGCAGTTTGAGTACCTGCATGTTCTCTTGGACCTCAGCTCCCATGAGAAGGACAAAGTGAGTCTTGAACCAGCTTATGTTGGTGATCAGAAGCAGACCAAAGAATCTAGCAGCCAGCATGGCCAGTAGCTATGCTGTTTGGGAAATTCTCGACATCGTAGTACAAAAATAGCCATCATGCTCTGGTGTGAGGGAGCCTGTGTGCAGCTTTAAATCCTCAGATAAATCACAGATTATTTTAATTGAGCCGTATAGGCTGAATGTTGGACTAGGACTCAGGGAGACTGGGAGTCAAATCCCTGCTTGGTCATAGAAAACCATTGCCCAAAGTTTCCCACTGGGTACCTTTGGGCAAGTTTGACTTTCCTATCCTGAGAGGAAGGTGAGTGCAAATCTCTTGTAAATTAATCTTGCCAAGAAAATCCTAGGATATTAATCAGAATCAACTTGAAGGCAAACATTAACAACAAACCTCCCCCCACATTTATTTAATCTATTGCTTCTATTGATTTAATCTTTCTTCTAGCATCAGACCTAAAAACACAGGTTAAACATAATACAACCAAAAAAAGAAAAAGAAAACCAAACCAATTTATAATTAAAAAGTTTCTGAACAATTAAAGAAGCTTTCCAATTTAAAACACACAAAAACCCTACAAGTGTTGCAACTTCATGCTGGTATTTCAGATGATTATTATAGTATCCCATCTGCCTCTGTCTCAGGTTCGCCAGCAAGCGCTCCTATTCATCAAGCGGATGTATGAGAAAGACCAACTGCGGGAATATGTGGAGAAGTTTGCCCTGAATTACTTGCAGCTCCTGGTCCATCCCAATCCTCCCTCGGTCCTCTTTGGTGCTGACAAAGATACAGGTAATTGATCTGACCCAGGTCAAGGTGGTGTGTATACGTGTGAGCTGCAGGTTGGGGCTTGTCCCATAATAATAAAGACGCACTGAAGTAGAATAGTCCTCAGTTCCACTTGTGCAGAAATATATAATGGGACACATATGTACAGAATATACTTCCTCTCCAAACTTCTTTGTTGCCTTGCAGAGGTGGCTGCTCCCTGGACAGAAGAGACCATCAAGCATTGCCTCTACCTCTACCTGGCCCTTCTGCCCCAAAACCACAAACTGATCCATGAACTGGCGTCTGTGTACACAGAGGCCATTGCCGACATCAAGCGCACCGTCCTCAGAGTTATTGAGCAGCCAGTGAGTAGTTTGGGAAGCCTCAGCCTAGATGGTGATTTGTAGGCCAGGGATGGGAAACTTCATGCCTGGATGAAGGATCTGAATCCAGTTCTCCTGGGGATCAGGAGAGGGTTCCTCAGAACCTGTTTCACCAAAACTCTATTGTCTGGTGGTTTTCCAGACTTTGTACAACTCCTCCCTTCTAGGTACTTAGTTCCTCTTCTCAGGCTGCTGCCCCACTGCCCCAGAAATAAAGCAGTTTGATACTACTTTAAGTTCCATGGCTCAGTGCTATGTAATTCTGAGATTTGTATGATGGGCACCAGACCTCTCTGGCAAGGAAGGCTAAATATCTCACAAAACTACCAATCCCAGAATTCCATAGCATTGAGCCATGGAAGTTTAGTGGTGTCAAAACTGCTTTATTTCTGCAAGTGTGGCAGCAGTCTCAGATTTTCAGAATAAGAGCTTTAAGCTTCTGGTATCTTTGGACCCACCTACAGTACCTCTGGGTTGTGGCCCCAAAGAATTGCTTTGGAACTGAATTTGGCCTTTGAGCTGAAAGACATTTCCCACCCTTGTTGTAAGGGATTCCCCATTCCTGACATGTTACTCCTTTCCCTTCGTCATCTTTCTGTTTTCATTTTTCCTCTTCTCCAGATCCGTGGGATGGGCATGAATTCCCAGGAGTTGCTCAAACTGGTTAAAAACTGCCCCAAAGGTGCAGAGACCTTGGTGACCCGCTGCCTGCACAGCCTCACAGATAAAGGTAGGCAAAGCATGTTTAGTGTTCTGTGGAGGGATGGAACAATACAGACTTTCTTTCCTTTAGTTTCAAAGTCTGGAGACTTCAGACGTCTACATGTTAATATGGCTGAATAGAAATGATTATGGGCATGCTGTCCTCTCCCAGGGACTCAAAAGTGGCTGATAGCAATTATCTGAGTAAAGACGTCTGAGAACTACTGTAGGACTAGGCTGTGTGCTATCCAAGCTTGGTTCTGTTCTGTTGCATAATCTAACACTAGTTTTTCCACTCAGTTCCTCCGTCTCCAGAGTTAGTGAAGCGGGTTCGAGATCTGTACAACAAAAGGCTCCCAGATGTCCGATTTCTTATCCCTGTCCTCAACGGCTTGGAAAAGGTATTCTCTGAGGCCCAGTACAAAGCTGGTTTATGATCCATGATGTCTCTCATCATTACCCAACTGGCAGTCACTTTGGACCTGAGCATCTTCTGATTGTATTTTTCAGTAGGGTGCAGAAGGTTATTTGAAGTTAAGAAGAGCAGTCAGTGATAAAATTTTGATCCAGTGTGAGGTGACTGTGAAAGAGGCCAATGCCACTCTGGAGATCATTAGGAAAGGCACTGAAACTAAAACTGCCAGTACAGGTCATGCCTTCCTTGTCTGAAATGCTTAGGATCAGAAGTGTTTTGGATTTGGAATTTGTTTTAATTTGGGGGGGAATATTTGCATGTACTTAGACATCTTGGAGATGGGGCCAAAGTGTAAAAATGTAATAATTTTGTGCATGATTCAAAGTTTGTGTACACTGAATGGTCAGAAAGCAAACATGTCACTATCTCAGCCACCCATGTGGACAGTTTTGGATTTTGGAGTATTCTGGTATACTCAACTTGTATTGATAGTGTCACACAGCCGAGGCTGGCCTACTAAAGTCTGGGACGTCCTTCCTATCAAGAAAACTAATTGTGCTCTTGTGATTGCTTAATGGATCCTCTGCCCTGCCATTAAAGCACCAAGTATCTTAAGCATACATGTCTCTTTGTGGAAAGCGGGGCAGTGTTCAGAGTGTCAGATGGCAGAAACCAGGTCTCTGCCTCAGGAGTGTTTGTTGACAAATGCAATGTGAGTTTTTTGTCCTCCTTTTTGAAACTCTATTTCTCTTCTTTCTGTCAGAAAGAGGTGATCCAGGCCCTCCCAAAGCTTATCAAGCTGAACCCTATTGTTGTGAAGGAAGTTTTTAATCGCCTGCTGGGAACACAACATGGTAGGGATCCAAACTGCAAGCAGACCTTGAGTTTCTCTAATGGGGGTTGTTTAGCTGGGACAAGTTGTCCTAGGGATGGGAAAAGAGGAGTGAATAGAATGTAGCTCATTGTCTGTGAATAGTCAGCAGAGCTGTAATGTAACTCGTCTGTGAATAGCAGAGCTATAACATGGATTGGAAAACATCAACCAAATGGCACTTAACTGTCCATTTTATCAGAATCTGTTCTCCTAAATCTGATAGAGCCTTGAAAAAATGGTTTTGGAGACTACAACTTATGCCAAATGCTGATTTTCTTTTGCCACAATTCCAACAGGTGAAGGCAACTCTGCTGTCTCCCCTCTGAATCCTGGTGAATTATTGATAGCCCTCCACAACATTGATTCCACCAAGTGTGACATGAAGTCTATCATCAAGGGTATGGCTGCCTTTTTGTGTGCATAAGACTGGGTATCTTCTCATTTTTTTCTTTGTGGGTGAAGGGGAAAAAAGAGGGTTCTTGTGATCTTGAAAACTTCAAATGGTAGGCCTGGGTTGGCTGTTTACGAATCCTCCTTGGTACTGTTACTGTTTTGTGAGTCTGCTATTTCTGGATGCTATGGCTATAAAGGAAGAGCACAGGTATGTAGGTTAAATCTCCCCATGAGTTCTTCTATAGAGATTGTTCCATTTGACTTGGACAGTAGTCAGAGTCGGGAGAGGGCTCCAGGGCACGTGATGAAGTTTGCATTCTGGTCCTTTGTACCTTTACTTGGAAGTAAAAATTTTAACACTCTTTCCTGATGAGCCAGTTTGGTACAGTTTGGGTATTGGACTAGAACTCTGGAGACCAGAGTTCAAATCCTGTCTTGACCATGGAAACCTACTGGGTGACCTTGGGGACATCACACACTGACAGCCTCAGAAGAAGGCAATAGCAAAGCTCCTCTGAGCAATTCTTGCCTAGAAAACCCTGTGGCAGGCTTGGCTTAGGATTGCCATAAATTGGAAACAACAACTGGCCATGTTTTGGCAGGCTTCCCCACACTTCTTCCCTTGTGTTACTTGCTCTTCTTGTCTGTTTCCCTGCACACAGCCACCAACCTGTGCTTTGCTGAACGCAATGTGTACACATCAGAGGTTCTGGCTGTGGTGATGCAGCAGCTCATGGAACAAAACCCACTGCCCATGCTCCTCATGCGGACAGTTATCCAGTCGCTGACCATGTATCCCCGCCTGGGTGGCTTTGTCATGAACATCCTCTCCCGACTCATCTTGAAGCAGGTGAGCTTCTGCAGTTATGAGATCTTAAACTGGACTTGTGATCGTGTGACTGGCAGAATTCATGTTTCCAGTTGTGAACAACCAAACATGACCCCTATAACCTACATTTGCTTTCTGGCAACACCAAAGAGTTTCCAAGGCTCTGGGAAATGACATCTCCAGCACTCTTACCGGTTGCAAGGCTGATTCAGACAAACAGTTGTGGAAGCACTTCAAGGAGTTTCTCCAGTTGCCTGAGAGATGGAAATGTATTTCCCCAGCACCTCAGAAACAGTTTGGTTGCAGTGCTGCAAGGCTGCAGAGGTAGATATTGAGGGGTGGCATTGTCAGCCATAACTACAAGGAAGGAGTTCTGTCCTTGTAGTTATGTTGCTGATGCAATTCCATGGCCATTGTTTCTTTGACTGGCAGAAAAACAGAGAGAAAAACTAATTTTTATGTAAGAGATCATATTTTCACAGTTTTTCTACTAGAGATCTTTGTCAGCTTGGTGCATCTTAACATGATCCTCAACGGCCACTCCTGTATTTTTTTTTACCAGAGGGGCAAAACACTGAGAAAATCCTTACTGCTGATGCTAATTCCTTGCTTCCTCTGCAGGTATGGAAGTATCCCAAGGTCTGGGAGGGCTTCATTAAGTGTTGCCAACGTACGAAGCCCCAGTCCTTCCAGGTCGTCCTCCAGTTGCCTCCTCAGCAGCTCAGCGCTGTCTTTGAGAAATGCCCAGAGCTGCGGGAGCCTCTGCTGGCCCACGTCCGCTCCTTCACCCCTCATCAGGTATGCTGTTCAAATGGAGCTGGGAAAAGAGCAGGGTGGAAGTTGGTGGCAGTCAAATCAAAATTCAGAGTCTCAAACTCATGGTGTGCCTGAAGTGGCATTTAGATTTTAATATGCAATTTGTCATAGAGTAGTTCCCTCTAAACCAATGGGAAGGGCAGTATTTAAAGCAGGTTTGAAGAACCATCTGAATTTAACTGTGATTAATTTAATTCAAAACAAGATTGCAGTCACTCCCTGGTACTAAGAAATAGGAAATGTTCTCATTAGTCCTGTCTTGATTACTGCTAATCATTAACCTGATAGTATGACTCTCCTCTCTGTGTCTCTGCTTTCCCCAACCTTCAGCAAGCTCATGTGCCCAATTCCACCATGGCTATCCTGGAAGCGAGCAATAAGCAAGACATCGAAGGGAAGGAACTGCAGACCGCAGAGGAAGTGCGAGGCACTGCCCCACCCAGGAGCAAGGCGATGAGGAGAGAGAGAGAGGTGAGAGCATGGAACAGGGGTTCATTACCATGAACAATTGAGGTTTTTGCTGAGTAACTATAACCATATAATGATATTTCGGTTTTGTGAGTGTCAGAAAAGTGAAGGGAGACAAAACTGGGAGAAAGATTATTTACAAGTGGGCAAAGGCCTCTCCATGATAGGATCTTCAAACAGAAGAGCAGATATCTATTGGGGATGCCCTTTCTCTACAATACCTATTTTTCAAATGGGTATTCCCCCACCCTAAATTTGGTGGCATTTTTGGTAGACTGAGTGGTCTCAGCGGATCTTAGGGGCCAAAGATTAGCCCTGAGACCCACTGAATTTGCTCACAGACCCATGAATTAAATCTCCTGAAACAGAGGTTGACGCACTTTCTCTTCCACACATTTCTTTGTCACCAGGGTCTTTTCATGTTTAAACCATATGAACTTTGTTTTTCTTATCTGCTAGAAGACCCCCACACCACACACTTTTTGTTTGAAGCTCAACATTTGCAGCTGATATAATAAATGTAACAACCTAATTTTGTCAACCAACCGCATACACTTGAGCAATATTATGGGACTTCGCTGGGTTAGTTCAGACTTACAGACCTGCTATTCATACCGATGGCCTTTCTGTAGTGTAGTGCAGACAGAAACCAGTGATAATACTTTTTTCTGCAGCTGTGAAGGAAACGGAAGCCCAGCAAGCAACCTGAATGTTCTGCAGTTGCACTCTGGGCTAGCTGAGACTTTGAAAGAATGAAGAAGGGTTTTGTTTTGGGGCTTTTGTGCCTGACAAACTTTTGTTTCCATTACAGGAAGAAATAGAACCCCAGCCGCTTCTTCCTCGGGTGTCTCAGGACATGATTGCCCTCCGCTTAGCACAGGAAAAGGCTCTGAAGCGCCAATTGGAGGAAGAGCAGAAGCTGAAACAGAAGCAGCATCAACAACAACAACAACAGCCTCGCCCTTCAGTCCCATCAGCCCCCCCTCCTGCTGAAGAGTCTCTGGATTTGGGAGAGGAGGCTCCAGAGCCAGAGACTCCCACCATCTTCATCAGCATGCAGGAGGAAGATGAGAGCTTTGGTGGGGAGGGCTCTCTGCTGGATTCTAGCCTGGAGGGACCCTGGCCCAACAAGGTACCCAAACCTTTCTTTCCCGTTATCAAACCCATTCCCATCAACCGCAGGAGTATTTTGTTGCATTTGTTTTATTACGTTTACAATCCCACTTTTCCTTCCATGAACTCAGGACAGTGTACATGGCTCTTCTCTGGTATGAGAGCAACCAAGTTCTCTCAACACAAAATAAAACCAGTTTAACAGTACAAACTGGGCTGGCACACTTCTTCAAAGTCTTCAGAGGGCTACTCTTGTCTTTCTGTAAGAGTGGGTTTGGGTTCATTATTGTCCAAGTACATTTCTCCAAATGTGTCCACGCACCATAGGAAGGCATTGGAGATTATCAGATTCACAGTTTGAATAACATGAAAATGAATCAAGTTGCTTCAGACAGAGGTCTAAGCCTTTGGATGTCTGTTGTTGCTGATCAGTTCTGAACTCTAACGGGCGTTTTGTGTCTTTCCACAGGAGCTGCCAAGCAAGGAAGGAGGAGCCAGCAGCAGTTCAGATGAGGGATCTTCAAGCAAACCACCCACAGCTAACCAACCATCTCCCTCAGCAGAGGAGCCTGAAAAAGAGAGCCAAGCAGCCGAGGAAAAGTCGCCCAGCCCAATGGAGGAACAGCCCAAGCCCAGCTCAGAGCAAGAGAAGAAAACTGAGAGCTGATGATTCAGGGAAAAGACAACATGATGAGCCAAAAGGAAACATGGAGCAGAAAAGAGAGACTTGTGTGAAGATGCAGGGAGTATGGTTGAGCCTGTTAGGAAAGGGGCCAGAAATGGAAATGAGAGAGATTTAGATTTCTAAATAAAGAATATCAGGATCTGTATGCTCTTGTTCCTTGTTTTTCCTGCTTGCAGGGTGGCTTGGAACAGGAAAACTCCTATCTCAGTGCAGAGAAGAAACACTGACTGTGGTAGATGAATACAACAAGATAGCCTAGATTCATTCATTCATTCTTTCTTTTTCAAGTGTTTATATGGAAGCATGAAGATAATTTAGGCCATGTTTAGAGGTATCTCTCCCTCTTCACTTTTCAAATAGCTTATTGTCCTGTTGCAAAGGGTAGCCTCCCTGACTCTGTGCTGCTTCTGGGACAGCCCTGACTGAGGGCTTCCTCACTACAGGCCCATTGCAAAGGCTTCACAATCTACCTCACCTTCAGTTTTTGTGTAGCAAGAGGTAATTCCAGCCAGTGTTGCTTGTTGCCTGGTTGTGTGACAAGCACCTCTTGCTCCAGTGTCCCCTTTTCTATGCAACCTTTAAAGGTTCAGGGGAGCCCTGTCCAGTTTTCAATCTGGCAACTTGTGCACCAGTCCAGGACACTGGCTCCATCCACACTGCAGAAATAATCCAGACTGATGCCCCTTTAAGTGCCATGGCTCCATCCTATGGAATTCTGGGATTTATATTGGAGATTTATATCCCACACTGGAGAAATAACCCAGTTTGGCACCGCTTTAACTTGTTGTCTGGCTCATGGCTATGGAATTCTGGGAGTTGGCGTTTGTAGTGGGGCCCTGAGCAGAGCTCTGCTCTGGGCCCCACCACAAACGCCAACTCCCAGAATTCCATAGCCTTGATCCAGTAAAGAGTCAAAGCGGTGCCAACCCGGGTTATTTCTTCAGTGAGGATGCATCCAGAGAAGACTAGTGTCTTACAAAGAGCATCCTGGTACTTGGTTGCTAAGGGCCGCCTCCTCCTCCTCCTCCCTCGGTTGCTAAGGGCCTCTCCCCGTTGCTAAGGCCTGTCCCTTTCCTACTGCGAGGTTGCCTGGCGACGCCTCTCTCCCGCCCCGGCCTTCCCGGCGTTGCCAAGGCTCCGCTGACGCAGCTTCCGGGGTCAGGCGAGGGGTCTCCACTTCCGGTGGAGGCGGCGGTGGGAAGATGGCGGCGGCGGTGGCCCCAGAGGGAGGTCCGTCCCCGCCGCCGCCGCCTCCTCAGCCGCCTCCGCCGCAGCCTCCGCCGCCGCCGCACGAGATCAAGAGCCAGTTCCGGACCCGGGAGGGCGCTTACCGGCTCCTGGGGGCTCCGGAGCCCCGCTCCAGGCCTGCCTCCGCTGCCGCCAACGTCCCCGGAGCCTCCTCGGCCGCCGCCTCCGCCAACGCCCCTCCGCCTGCTGCCTCCGCCGCCGCCGCCTCCTCCTCCGGCTCCTCGGCTTCCGGCCCGGCGCCCCCCGTCCCCTCGCTGCCCCCGGTGCGGCTCTCCTTGGTGCGGCTCCACTCCGCTTCCTCCGGAACAGAGCCCTGCGGTGGCGGCGGAGGAGGAGGCGGCGATGGCGAGGCCGGGTCCCTGTCCGCCGAGAGGAGCCGCGTCTGCTTCAACCTCGGAAGGGAGCTCTACTTCTACTCCGGAGCCGGAGGAGCCCCAGGGAGGGGGCGACGGGTGAGGAAGGAAGGAAGGAAGGAAGGGGAGGGGAGACAGGTAGCAGGCAGGGTTGCCACCCTCCAAACCGGAGAGGGCTCCTGTGCTTCTAATGGGCTCTTCCTTCTCCATTGATGTCTTCCCTTCTTCTGACATTCACAGCTGGACCTTTCAATTATAGTATCAAGCGAGACCCTCAGACTTAGAGGGAAGGGTTGCCACCCTCCAAGCCAGAGAGGGCTCCTGTGCTTTTAATGCCTGTGAGGAGTGCCATCCCCGCGGCAAAGGAGGATTAAAAATCACACCCTTAAATTATATCATACAAGATCCTTAGAGCTAGAGGAGCCGGGTTGCCATTGCGAAAACCAGAAGGGGCGCCTGGAGGATGACCAACACAAACACAAACCCACAGCCAGATTGATCTCCCCCCCGTACAGTAGAGGAGCCTGTTACTCATAAATTGAATTGCCCATACATTACTGGATATAAAGGCTAGCATATTACAGAATTATACCTTAAGGCTGCGTAGGCACTTCAGGAATAATTGGGTTTGATACCACTTTTAACAGCCATGGCTCAGTGCTGTGGAATTCTGGGAATTGTAGTTTCCTGGGATATTTAGCCTTCTCCGTCAGAGAACTCCTTCCAGCTTTCAGTCTGGCATCGCTGGCAGGGAAGGAAGGGAGGGTTCAGCAAAAGACTGGGATCCTTGGGTGGAAATGGGTTCTCCTTTTCCAGATGGTTTGGGACTACAGTTCCCATCGTCCCTGACTCTTGACCTGTACTTCATCCACTCCACATTTTCAGGAAGAGAGCAGTTTAGCAGGGAGAAGAAGCAAGGGAGCAGTTCAGACTGAGACTGAAGGGAAGGATTGAGATGTTGGAAGATGGAGGAGGTGAGGATGAAGGGAATGCCAAGGAATGGAAGAAGAGGCGGAGAAGCGTCAGAAGGAAGAAGCCTAGCTGGAGAAAGAGTGGGCGGGATGGCTGTGTTTTAAGTGAAACTGCAGACAATCTGGCAAAGCGATGGATCATTGGGAGCTGAATTGTTTTGAGGTTTTTGCGTAGGCGTTTCGTCCTTCCTGATGAATAAGGAGAAGGGAATAAACGGAGCCAAGTTACATCTGCTTAAACATGTCGTTGTTGTGTCCCGGGGCACATCGAAATTGCTTCTGAGCTGCCTAGCCAGGCTGAGAAGTGTTACAGAAATGCCTTTTGCATCACAGACAATGGTTGTATGTACCTGGACTAGTAACTTTTGTGGTTCTTGATAGAGGTAGTTGACACTAGATTTTTGGTGAAGGGTTTAGAGCTAGGCTGTTTTTAATGGAGATCCTGCATAAAGTGAGTTAAGAAAGCCAAAGAAGTTGGGATCTGTGGCCAGCGCAGGAGCCTCGTGATGTGAGGCCTTCATTAGTGAAACAGCTGCACACCAAAGTCAGAGTTTGTATGCAGAGTAAAGGAGCGTCTGTAAACATCTCCTGAACCCAGTCAGCGCAAGGTTTCATTTCTAGCCCTTCATCCCTGTACTCTAATGCCTTTGTCCATTTTATTTTGGCTGAATTTCCAGTCCATTGACCTGAAGAAGCCCATCGACAAGCGGATCTACAAGGGGACGCAGCCTACGTGCCACGACTTCAACCAGTTCACAGCTGCGTCGGAAACCATCTCGCTGCTGGTCGGCTTCTCAGCTGGGCAGGTGCAGTATCTGGATCTCATCAAGAAAGATACCACTAAGCTTTTCAATGAAGAGGTGAGTCAAAGCCCAGGATCCTTGTGGTGACATATGCTCACATAATTTGGGTTTACAGTCAGCCTTCCGTAGCCACAGATTCAATGACTGATTTTGCTATTTTATAGAAGGGGCACCATCATACTATGCCATTGTATTTATTGGGGTTTGAACATCCATGGATTTTAGTATCTGTGGAGGGGAGAGTGCTGTAGCCAAACCCTAGCAGATACCAAGGGCTGACTATACAAGGATGTATGTACTTTTAAGTCTGTTGCACAAGGAAGTATTTTGACCTCTTGGATCCCTCCTTATGCAGTTTCCCCTCTGTCTCTGTACAAGGCAGCTTCATGGAATGAAGGTCACATAGGCAGCATCCAGTTGTATTTCTGCAACTGACACTTTTAATATGTTTTGTGGCTGCAGTCTTTAGATAATAAATTAGTTACACTTGATTTTATTTATTTATTTATTTATTTTGATTTAACTTTTGTTGCTGCCCCCTTTTTTGCCTCTCACCCCTCAGCGGCTGATTGACAAGACGAAAGTCACATTTGTGAAATGGATCCCTGAGACAGAGAGCCTTTTCCTGGCTTCTCACGCCAGCGGCCACCTCTACCTGTACAACGTGGAGCACCCTTGTGGCTCAGCCTCGCCACAGTACACCCTCCTCAAGCAAGGCGAGGGCTTCACCGTCTACGCTTGCAAGAGCAAGAATGCCCGGAACCCACTGCTGAAGTGGGCAGTCGGTGAAGGAGCTCTGAACGAATTCGCCTTCTCCCCTGATGGCCGCTACCTGGCTTGTGTCAGCCAAGATGGCTGTCTCCGCGTCTTCCATTTTGACTCCATGCTCCTGCAGGGGATGATGAAGAGCTACTTTGGGGGCCTGCTGTGCGTCTGTTGGAGCCCTGATGGGCGCTACATCGTGACGGGCGGTGAGGATGACCTGGTGACGGTCTGGTCTTTTGCTGAGGGCCGAGTCATTGCCAGAGGTCACGGCCACAAGTCATGGGTCAACGCGGTGGCTTTTGACCCTTTCACCACTAGCACAGAAGATGACGAGAGCGGGGAGTTCAGTGGAAGTGACGAGGACATCCAGGATTCAACCAATTTTGGCCGGGTGAGGACGAGCAGTACCCTCTCCCACCTCTCCAAGCACAGCACCAAAAGTACGCCTTCGGTGACTTACCGCTTTGGCTCTGCCGGACAGGACACACAGTTCTGCCTTTGGGATCTGACGGAAGATATCTTGTACCCTCATCACCCACTGTCCCGGGCCCGAACACTCACCAACACCTTCAGCACTGGCATCCCCCCTTCTGGTAGCGGTGGGAGCAACCTGGCTGCTGAATCCACCAGCGGAGGGCCCCTCCCTCGCTCCCTGTCTCGCTCCAACAGCCTGCCCCACCCGGCTGTCACCAGTGCTGCCAAGAGCCACGTGGCTGACGGGGTGGTGCCCTTCAGCATTGGCAAGTTTGCCACCCTCACCTTGCAGGAGCGAAAGGAGAAGAATGCTGAGAAAGAGCACAAGCGCTACCACAGCTTGGGCAACATCAGCAAGAGCAACGATAAGCTCAATGTGGTGCCCAAAAGCAAACTGGACACCGCCAAGGTCTTGGGCACTGCCCTGTGCCCCCGCATCAACGAAGTGCCCCTCCTTGAGCCCCTCGTTTGCAAGAAGATTGCCCATGAGCGGCTAACCGTCTTGCTTTTCCTGGAGGACTGTATTATTACCGCTTGCCAGGAGGGCCTCATCTGCACCTGGGCCAGGCCAGGGAAAGCAGTAAGTAAAACGATACACATACAAACACACCGGCAGGAATGATGTGCAATGAAACCCTTCTCTAGGGTGGCCCTGATCCCTATTATGGACCAGTGGCTGTGTTGTTGTTTATATTCATTTATATCCCACCTTTTCCCCCAATAATGTTCCTAAGTCAATCACCCCTCCCATAAAAGCCAGATTCTCATTTCCTGGCCCACCCACCCCAGTTCTTTCTTACTGGACATCAACCATTTTGAGGGACGGGGCCCTGTTCTGTCGGCTGGGGCACAACAGACCAACATTTTCACCCTCTACCATGAGTGATCTCCAGTGCAACAGAAACTGGATTACTATTGCAATTTCTCCTCATATCAGTCTCCCCTGATTGACAGAACAGACCTTAATGGCTCACAGGGGCAAATGCCCAATTAGTTAGCTAGGGAACTGTTATGATCCCTATGCATTACCTAAACTATTGAATATAGAGGGATCATGAGTACAGATCAGTTACAAATGAGTGACACTAGTTTACTCATTTGTAATTGTGATAGTGAATACTAGCCATTCTAAAGTGGAAGCAGGGATTATGTGGCCATTCAGATATTTCTGGACCGCATCTTCCACAAAGTTTCACCATTGGTTGTGCTGGCTAGGGCTTGTGAAAGTTGTAGGCAAAACAATGCCTGCCCTATTCTAATCCTCCAAGGCTAGTTTTGTTTGATTGATTGATGGGTTGATTTATACCCTGTCTTTCTCCTAGGATGGGAATGGGACATTAATGGGTCATTTAATTCTAAGTTCATTTAATGTCTCATTGGTACTTTGTTCTACATTTAAGATGTGTAAAGATTGGAGGATGTTGTGTACACTGTGCATGATTTGTGAGAGAGACTCTGGGCCCAGCCTTGTTTTAGACCCCCCCCCCATGTGCCCCAGGAGGAGGCATTTCTTCAAATTATGACAGGGCTGGCTGCAGATTTCCAGTGGGAAAAGGGGGAGGCATCCTGTAAGTGTGGTAAGGATAAACCGAGTTGAGGCCCTGGTGCAAAATGGTCATGGATCTAAAACGGACGTTCTTGCTAGATATTTCTTTTTGCTCTTTACCTTTTCTAGTTTCATTGGTGTGCAGGTCTAGAATGGTAACTAAACCTGTCACAAGTTGGAATTCACTTGGTATTTCCTGCCCCCTGAACCTCTTACGCTGGCCCTCATCCCCTGGAAATGCTGCTGTTTCTCACTGCTTTTGTTCCTCTGGTGGCAGCAGCTGATGCCTTGTCTCTTGTTTTTTTCCCTGGCTGTAATCCTGGGGCAGGTCTGGGCAGACACCCAAGCCGGGCGCTAGTTTTCCATAGCGGAGAGAACAAAGAGCCTGTTGAAGGAACTAACGGAATCTCTGCCTGGAAGAGCCTTTTCTATACTCTTTGAACATCTTTTCATGGTACAGACCTCCCTGCCTTTAAAAAAATAGCAGATCAGGGAGAAAGGTTTTGAGAGTGAAACTGACTTTATGTCATGGTTAGGACAGACCCAGACCCAATGGAATCAGTGGGACAAGTTATTCATGATTACCCTAGCTAGGTTCTGTTGGGTTCAAGTCACACTGGGTTACTCAGTATGGCTAAATCCAGATCCAGTTGTAACTGTTCCTCCTGGTGTGCTATTTTCTTTTTGGTCAAGATCTTGGATCAAGTGGACAGAATGTTTTGTGCTTTTCCCTTACACTGGCAGACGTCAAGCAAAGGGAAGAAGCAGCTGGTCTCAGCTGCCAGGGGAAGGGAAATGATGGCTGATTTCCCAAGTGCAGCACCTTTCCCTCTTGCCCTTTTTCTTTGCAGCCAAGGCCAACTGTGTCACCTGCTAGTAAAATGAGATAGTAGCCCCCTGAGGTTTGACAGCTGCCTGTGTGTGTGGGTGTGTGTTTTGGCTATGGAGCATAGGACTAGATAATAACTCTTTGTGCCCCATTGAAAAAGAGGATTCTGGACTCTTTGTGAATGGATTTGTGCCCCACTCCACATTTAGGTAGCTTTTGCACATCTCTAGACCCAACCTATGGCATGGAGAGGCCATGGTGACATTTACACTTTCCCCCCTCCCTTGTCTCTTTTCAGACCCTGAACACTCAGAACGGTGGCTCTCCGAGCGGCACGGTAGTATAACCCAGCACTAGCTCTCAGTCGGCCAGTGTCCAACCAGGTGTCTCTGGCTCCTTGCCCTGCTGAAGCCGTTTGGCCAAGACGGTGAAACGCTCAGACTCTTCGGTATCTGCTGTATGTACAGGTTCTTCCCTCCCTCCCTCTCCTGGAATGAGAGACACTAATGGAGTTACTTAATATATGGAGACCTATGTAGCACAGGACCCTTTGCACTTCTCAGCTATTTAAAAGTATTAATTAACGAACCGTATTTAAAGCTAAGGATTTTAGCACAGGCCGCTGGAGGGCAGATTTTGCACAAGGGTGAACTGAGCTGCCCCTTCCTCTCCTCTCTTCTTCTCCCCTGCTTCCCTTGCCCCAAGACTCCCAGACAAGAGATTCTGAACTGCCTTTGAGCTGCGCTGCTCTGGACTTGACTGGATCCCTCCTGATCTTCGGTGGCCCCAGCCCAGCTCCTAGATGAAAGAAGAAAGAATCCCTTTTGCACAGTGGAAATGACCCTGCCCCCCAAAAAGAAACCCTTTTAAAAGAACCCCTGTAATTTTTGTTTTGTTTTCTTATTTTTTTAAAGTTCTGTTTTAGTTTTTTGTGTATTTTTGCACAAGATATTCCAGTTTTTCTGCTGATGAAGAGGACACAGTTGGCACCTCCATCCAGCAGAGAGTCGCTTCAGTCTTAAGAGCAACCTCTCAGTCCCCCTGCCAGACTCCTTAGTGCAACCAAATGATCCCCAAAGAAGCGTTCCTTAGTCTTAGTCTTTGAGATCCAGCAAGATCCTGCCCAAGAGCTCCTGCCACTCTTTTGCCAGTGTCGTGTTTCAGTGTTGGGGTCCAGTTTGCTGCTGTCTGCTCTTTCATCCCTCATTCTCTGACTCCCCCTGAAATTCTTCTCTCCAGTTTTTTGAGATGCTCAGAGGACTTCACTTTGAACTAGCTGAGCTTGCTACTTGAAGACACTTTTGTTTCTCTCCACTCCACCTTCCAGATCAATGGAGATTTCCCACATACATTTGCACTGTCACATCCATGCAAACTCCACATAGTCAGTCATCTAATGCTAAGGTTGGGCTGGACCAGGATAATGAAATCAACGTGCCATTATAGCCAGTCGGAGGCCAGGGTTTCTAGTTCTTGACTGTAGTTTCACCAGTTAAAACTACAGGAGCAACAGCTGACCTCTTTTCTCTCTCTCTTTCTCTTACACACATAAACGCAAGCAAAAGTATCCAGGTGCTACTGGATGGCATTTTACAATTAGTGTAGGCTACTGAAGTGGAATTACCAGTGTGGTGGGGCAGTTCATCTGCCCAGATAGATCTGCCTTTACCAGCTAGAATGCCTTCCAAATATGTTGGACTGTGAATCCTGTAGCATAGGACCATGGCTGGGTACAGTGGTGTTATAGTCCTACATGTCTGGAGAGCATCTGTGTTAGGAAATATTGAGGAAAGAATACCTTAACGTTGCTCAGCTTAGGGACAGTGGCTTTCCTATCGTGGACACTTTGGGTTGGTAGCTGGAAGTAAATACTTTGGACCGGACTCTCTCTCTCTCTCTTGGACTTCTCTAACCTGTCACCCTACAAATGTTTTGGACACCAAGTCATGGCAACCTTGGCAGATGCCAGGGATGGTAGGATTTAGAATATGGCACTATTGGAGGTGTCACATGTGCAGAGACTGTTCTATAAGGGCTCACAGAGCTGATCTCTGCCATGCCATTTGGGCTCTGTGACACAGCAGGTGCATTTCACTGTCTTCATAGTTGACTTGTGGTAGATGGCATGCTTGGCTTATCTTTGTTCTGTGAATGTGTGCCTTTGGGAATGTGGTACCCCCAAGCTAAGTGAGATTTTGGCCAGTTCAAGGATTCTGCTTGTTAGCCTTCATGAATGGACTTCCTTAGGAACCAGGTTATGTGTTAACTCACATAACATCTTGCTAACAGCTGCTCTGGAAATTGGTTCAAGGCAAACAAAATCATCTTTTAAAAGATATGTATTTAATCTAGTGGTTGGCAATTGAAAATGTCCAGAAGGATAATTTGATAATATATAGAGTGGATTGGATTGGATCCAGACTTGGGCACTTGTAGAGCCATTGAACTCAATAAGGTAACTTAGAAGTGGCTGACTGAAGTCCTATTGATTTTTCAGTGGGCCCACTCTAAGCTTGGTTATCAGCGGATAAAGATTAAACATAGTTTAAGTTTGGGATGGCTTTGAATCTGTTTTCACCTCAGCTTTGTTTCTGTGTGACATTGCATGGCTTACACAATTGATGTTAATCTCCCGTTGGCTGGAACTGGCAATCTGTGCGTTAAAAAGAGAGCCTGGGTTACATCCGCAGGTGCTGAGGGCATGAGCTGCTTTTTGCTACTTGCTGTAGGTCTTCCCTTCGGGATTGTGTTTCTGGTATTATGGAATGACTGAATATAAGCTTTTGAGGGCCAAAGTATCTCAATAATTTGGCCTGAAAACAGCCAGCCGGTTGCTGAGAATGCTTGGTTTAGTTTTTGCTTCCCCAGAGAAATGTCTGTGCTGGATACAAGGGGTCAGTAGCAAAGTGCAGGATAGGTGGGCAACGGTGGAAGGCTGCATTAGCCCCCAGGAGAATTTGGAGGTCTGCACCCCCACAAAATCAACTTTTTTGGCCCCCAGACAGCCTTTATGTAGCATTGAGGGACACATTTCCCATGCTTGGAGAGGGGAGGACATTCCATTAGAGGCCTCTTTCCAAAAAAGGCCTTCTCTGGGCCTAAACTTGGCCCCCATTCCCCCAGAGGACATTCTGGGGCATAAAAATGTTTTGTTTTGTTTTTACTCTTGGCTACCACAAAACAGGCCTGGGGGGCTGCACACAGCTGGCAGGGTGCAGCTTGCCCACCCCTGATCTGGGAGGACATATGTCTTAAGCAAGGGGTTTAGGTGTGTGGTTAGTACTAGGGAGACTTCTGTGTTTCCATTATGGTAGGCTGACCTGGAGAAGGAGCAGTTGCATGAGTTGTAGTACCAATTTTCCAAACTCTGTTTGAGGCATGGCTGCACACTGCGGATTCAGCAGCAGTTGTTTTACTCCAGCAGCGGCTGAAGGGAACATTTGAAGAAACCAGGAATGGCTGAACTGGTCCATTAGGTTCTCTGCAATAGCTGAAAAAGCATTTGCCTGGGATGTTGAATATGGTCCCATGGCAGGTCAGTCAGCCTATTCTCTGTATATGCTCAAAAGCACACTCTCATTGGTTGTCGCTTTGCATGTTGTGGTGTCGTCTGGCGGGATCAGCCTGGCTCAAGTGTTCACCACAGGGGTCTTTGCCCTCATTTATATCACCCACCCATCACTTCCAAAACAAACTCTGGACTAGCAGAGTGGGGGGTCCCTCTCCCTCCCAGCTCACTGTGAACCCCCCTTGGGCTCTCCACATGCAGAATTTGACCCTCCTTCTGTCCTCACCCCCCACTCCACCCCAAGAGAGAGATCCTCTCCCATCAGAGCAGCTGAAAATCTCCCAGAGGAGGACTCCGACTCCCATGGGACTGGCTCCCCTCCCCCAGGAAAAAAAAGCCATACTGGGGCCAGAACCCCTGCGCACCATCGATGTATGCTTCGTCCCAGCTTGGCAAGAGCAGCAAGAGAGGAGGAGGAGCTGACATGGCTTTAGGTCTGCTCAGATCCACCACAATGGTCACGAGGACCTCGGAGGACACTTCTGGTTTTGCTCTTTACTTTCCCCCTTCTTCTTCCCTCTCCTCCAGATGCATGTCACCCTCCCACTCTCTCTGCCCCCCACCCAAAGCCCTGCGGCCTTTGCCTGCCAGCTGGTGTCTGGTGGCTTAGCCCTGCCCCCTGGCGTCCGAGTCCGCAGAAGAACGTGCCCGGAAGCTGCCAACGCTCCCCCTGTGCCTTCGTCACTTTACTACCTGCTCTAAACGTTTGTTACTGTTGTGTGTCTGGGAACAAAAAAAAAAGTGTTTAAATTATGGAATTGTGACCTCCTGTTTATACTAAAGAAATGGTTTTCACATCACAGCCTCCCCTGCTAAATGTGGGTTGTGGGGATGCAGGGCACATTGTAGAGCTGGGGTGGGATCAGGTGATCATCTGGGTGTTGACGGACTGGAATTCCCAGCAACCCTAGCCAGTGGTGAGGAACGCTGAGAGTTGCATCCTGTCATCTTCAGCATCGCCTAATTCCCACCCCGGGGATAGAGTCCAGTCCTCTTAAAGCCCCTGGCAACAGATGCTTTAAGAAAATGATAGCAGTCGCTTCTGTTGATCGGAGCTGACAATTCCACTTCCTCCTGTCAAGTCTGCTGCATCCCAGTTGACAGGAGATCAGACATCCATTGGCTCCTATTTAACCCTCTTGCTCTTACCACGGTTGTGAATGTGTAGGGATCACAAAGACAAATCAGTTATGAATGTGTAACTCTTGGTTATGCATTCATAACTGCAATCATGTACAGCCACTGTTAACAGCATTACATTTATTATCCCAGTGAGAGCAGAACCAATTCAGACATTGAAATAGTGAGATTCAATGTTTATGTAGTTTCCAAACTTTGGTCCTCTGGATGTTTTGGACTTCAGCTCCCAGAATTCCTGATCGTTGGTCAAACACACCTAGAGGATCTAAGCTTGGGAAGCACTGATATAGATCATGTTGATTTAATGGCTGAAAGACTGCTCTCGGAAATAATAGTAAGATTTGGGCTGACATCTCTGACACCACCGTTTTTCTTCCCTTTCCTTTCTGCTTTGGGTTTACCTTCATCTGTGAAATTCTAACGATTCCCCACCCCAAGATGGCAGCCCAAGAACAAACAGGGAATCATTCAGCTTTATTTATCTCTAACAAGGGTGACTCCTCCTAACTCACATTGTCACAAATGTACAGTATTCTCATGCGTCTAACGAAACGTACCGTATTACACTGGGGGGGGGGGAGCGTAATAAATATGGGGAAAGGTGACCAGAGAACAAGGGGAGCTTAGTGCAAAACCTTAAAACTAGCAGTTTAAATTCTCCCCTCTCCCCAGCTATAATCTTGTTTTGTGCACTTGTTGTTCTTGAAAACATGCACACACAACTTCTCTTGGCTTTTTGGGGAAAGGTGGGGAGCCAAAGTACTCCTCTTGCTGGGGTGGGGGAATATGCTTTACTACAAAACACCACAACTCCAAATAAATTACCAAGAGAAAGAGAGATCCTCGCATGTGTCCAAAGTGTGGAGCAGGTAGGAGTTGGTGTTGCCACCCAGTGTCAAGAAGTGTAGAAGTGCAGGTATATGTCAAAGGCGGTGGCACATCTATTTGACACCACCACCGAGTGAGTCAAGGCAGATAGCTTTTAACCTTTTCCAAAGTCACAACAGGGCTTTGTGGCAGAGAGAGGGCTTGTGCCTGCTTCCTCACAGAGGCTAGGCCACACTCTACCCTGGCAAAACCCTGGCCAATTCATGACTTGGAGGCATTGGTCACAGCCTTTGCCTTTGCAAAGCAAAACATCCTACTGATCCTGGGACAACAGACCCCCTTTTGTGGAAATTCTAGTCCCCAGGGATCCTCACAGAAGAACCTGAATCCAGTTCCAGTGGAGATCAGTCCTCATCCAGGAGTTGCCCCTCTATTGTGGTTTCTTATAGGCAAGACCTTGAGGGGTACTTGGTGCAAAGCAGCCTTCGGACCATCAGCAGTTATTGGAAGGGTCTTTTTGCCAGCTTATACAGAGACAAGCTGACGCAGGTCTTGGCAGCAAAGAAACTGGCCTTCCAACAACAACTATAGAGGAGAAGCAAGACTCCTGACAAGGGATCTTTCCACAAGACGAGAGAGTTTGCCTCTTGGAAACCACCCAGGGGCAGATTTATAAAGTTGCATGCAGATGGAGGATAGCAGGTTAGAGCTAGTTGCATTTCCTTGCCAGCTTGAACAGAAGTGGGATCAAGTAGAAGTCGGAGAGGGGGCTGGAAGGCACCTGAGGAAGGTGGGATTTAAGAGGTTCAACACCGAAAGGTCTGAGGGCAAGGAGTGCTGGAAGGCAGGCTCCCTTTGAGGCCGGACCAGAGAGGGAGGGGAATATAGAGAGGCCCTTGCATCACTTTCCAAAGTTCCTGGCTAGTTCCAGCCACTCATCCCCCCTAAAAAATGCCGCCTCTGAGCCCATGAAGGTGGGGCAGTGGCTGCCGAGAGCCAGTAATGCTGTCCTTGGAAAGCCAAGGGAGAGCCTTGGTGCAAGGATCTGAGCCAGGCCATCTGCAGCTGGAGCAGAAAGACCACATCTGGCTGGTGAGACACAGGGAGCAGGGTTGTCCTCATTCCCCAAGGCCACCAGCGTTTGATCTGCAAAGTCTTCACTAGGCAACTACAAGGCACAGACCCATCCAGCAGCAGCGATAGCCCAGGGCTCCAGCAGCAGCAGCAGCAGCACTGTTCAAACCACATCCGCAATGCTCCGAAGGGCAGAGGCCTCCAGTCCGAAACGGCCAGTGCATAGGAGCAGGTATCCCACCTTGACGATGCAGGGCCTATGTACCTGGGGAGGAAAAACAGGCCAGTCAAGAGGAAGGCTCCCCTACTGGATGGGCTGCCAGAAAGGTGGGTCAGGGACACATCAGAGTAACACTTTGTCATGTGGGTGGAAATCTGGCCCCAAGCTGCTGCAAATGACAGTCCAAAATCAAACCGTGTCCTAATCCCGAACTGCTCTTCCATGTTGCACAATTTGACCTGAACTGAATCTCAGGAGGTCTACAGACCAGATAAAAAGATGCATGGAAACACAGCCCTGTTGTGTTTTCCACTGCTATATGGCTGGGCATAGTATGGCCTTCTGGATATAGCAATTCCCATCAGCCCTAAGCAGCACAACCCAATGATAAGGTCCTGTTTCATTGGAAAGAGGCAATGTAAGTGAGTTCAAAAATGGAAAAGAGCTCTTCTGAGAACAGCTAATCTGGCTCTTGGTTTTTAGTTATGGCTGCTTAAAAGGGCCCATAAACTATCCTGGTTTTCAGAGCTCAGCGGTGTTACTTTGAACTACAATTCAAATGCTGTGCTGGTCTGGCAGATTCTGGGAATTGTCCAAAAAAAGAGGAAATTCTCCAGGCTCTGAGACAATAAAAGTGCATCAAAGCACTTGCTCATGGAGGATGCATTCTGTCATGTCCCTAGAATCCACTGCTCTTGTCCACTCCTCCATCCCTGCCCCAATTTTGCACGGAGCAGAAGCTTGCTTCAAAGCTGTCACATCTGGGCGTTTGGACTGGGCATGGAGGAGAGCGGAAGTGAAGAACAGGATGGGGAAAAAGATGGAGACTGGCAGGCTGACTACCAGCTAAAGCAAGTGCCGCTTTTCACAGCAGAGCTGAAGAAGCAAGAAGGGTGCGTGTCTATGTGCGCGCAGCTGACATACCCTGGAAAAGAGCAGCAAGTGCCGGTACAGAGGTACCACAAGCGGGTATTCACAGAGCCGAGATGCCATGGTGCCGCCTTGCTGGAAAGAGAAAGCAGAGGTCACCAGTCAAGCAGAGCACACAGACAAAGGGAGAGGGGAAGAGGAACAAGGCACTGCTATGTACACTTTGTGTAGGTGTAGCAGGTTTTTGTAGTACATATAGACACTGTACCTTCTACAGAAACAAGTTCCTAGTCCTGGGCAGGAAAAAGCCACCTCAACAAGTGCTTTCCCCACCCGCCTTTCTCTTCTTGTGTGCCTTCAAGTCATTTCCGACTTATGATGACCCTAAGGCAAACCTATCCTGGGCTTTCCCCGGCAAGATTTGTTCAGAGGAGGTTTGCCATTGCTGTCCTCTGAGGCTGAGAGCATGCAACTTCCCCACGGTCACCCAGTGGGTTTCATGGCTGAGCTGGGAATCGAACCCTGGCCTCCAGAGTCTTAGCACTCAAACCACAACGCCATCCTGGCTTTCTCTACCTGTCACTTCATTTGGGTCACCTGTTACACAAAATGGTGGAAGGAAGGTTTCGTGGAAGCATGCCAAGAAATTTCAGGATGTCTTCTGGCTACAGCATTGGCCAGGAAGGGAGATGGATAGGGTAAGGACACAATTCACAACAGTTCCAGATACACAACCTCACAATCACACACAGATCTCTCTGCTTCCTCTACAACTTGGTCCTCCTTTTTCCCTCAGCAGGGAGCCCCTACCCCACTTTCTCCTTTTTAAAAATTCCCTCGTAAGATCTGGCAGAGTCTGGAAGAATGGGGCTTACATCAGCCGGGCGCTCCATGCAGCCAAAGAAAGGGTGCGAGTGGTTGGGGGGCCAACGAGGGCTCCACACCAGAGGAGCTGGAAGGAAAAGAGAAAGGTGGGACCAGGTTTTCTTGGGGTGGGGAAAGTATGGAGAAGGTTGGGAAAGGGAGGAAGGGAAAGAGGACAACACATGCTAGCCTAGAGGTATGCCAAGGACAAATCATGCCAGCTTGCAGGATGGATGGGCAAAGAAACACATGCTCTGTGCATCACTGGCTTGCTATACAGCAGGCCCTCCATATTTGCTAGGGTTAGGGGCGCAAGACCCCCATGAAAGTGGAAGAACCACAAATAAAAAAAAAACAACACTTTTTGCCTGGGGGAACGCCTCTAGGTCCTCCAGTGCAATTCTATGGTCAACATCTGCTAGAGGTTGACCACATAATTGCACTGGAGGAACGTACATTTGCCTAGAGAGGTCATCTACTAGGAATCTCTAGGTCTTCCAGCATGGCTTTTGGTGGATGCTGACCATAGAGTCATGCTGGAGGACCTAGAGATTCCGAGAGAGAACATGTCAATCAAATCCGTAAAAGTCAAAGTCGCAAATCTGGAGGGCCGATAGTAATTCTCTTTGTTTGCTGGCTGGTTAAACATTCCATGCAATTACGGCTCAGGCACAGAATGCCTTCAAGCAGCGGTTCTCAAACTCCGCTCCTCTCCAGATTCCTGAGCCTTGGGCAGATTGGCTGGGATTTGAAGGAGTTAAAATTCCCAAACTTTTGTGCCTCATCAAAGAAAGGCAAATTGATTAATAGGAAAGTAATATATTTGAAGGAACCTGAAGTGGGTAAGTTTCTCCAAAAGCTTGCAGAGCAATCACAGTTCATTACACTTCCTTAACTGTTCACAGACTTAAAGTAGGATGGCATGCATAGACCGTACACTCATTCATAGTCACTATTACTTAGGTTGCATCCGCACTGCAAAAACAATCAGGTTTGGCACTACTATAACTGCCATGGGCCTATGCTATGGAATTCTGGGAAGTGCAGTTTGTTGTGGCATCAGAGCTTTGCAAAGAGATTCAAGGAACAGAGGTAAAGATGCAAGAAACAAAATCAAAGGATAGAAGGGGGGGGGGGTGAAACAGGTTTCTCCAGAAGGGTCACCAGAAGGGAAAGCAGGGACAAGGCTTGGGATGGACAGGAGAAACTTGCCTTCCTCGCCCACCGTTTTCATCCCTTCGACCTGCTCTTCCAAGCGTTTGATTTGAGCTTCCAGTTCTAAGTTGCGGCTCTCGGCTTCCTTCAGTTGGCTGGATGGGCAAAAGCAAGACAATTGGTATTTGATGTGAAAGTGGAAACAGCACCAGCCCAGAGGTATTCCAAAGTGAGTCAGTTCACTCTTTCCACCAGAGACTGAAATGCAACAGTAGTTTCACCAGTTCCAATACTGCACCAAATCACAGAAACACGTGCTTTGCAAAAGGGGATTTGCTCCTAACAACAACATAAAATAATAATGGTTCTAGAAATGCTCACAAAATAGCAACATAAATACATAGTAATGATATAAACTTTTGCTCGGTTCCCCACATCCTTCCCTCCTGCCTCTTCCCCAATACTGGGAACCAGGGAGGCCTACAAACATTTAAACAAATACAGTTTAAAACATTTACAAAGACAGAAGTGAAAACATACAGAATTAAAACCCTTTCAAGCAAGGATTAAAAAAAAAAAGCTTAAAAACAACAGGATCCCCTTGGAAAAGACTACAGGCCACTAGGAGGAGCCATGGGTTTTGCATGCTTCATTGCCAAGGAGAAGGTGGCAAACTGATGCGTCGAGTTGAGTCCTCCACCTTCTCTCTGTGGTCTCCCTTACCTGGCAAAGGTCTGGTTGGCCAACTTGACCATGCTGAGCTCTTGACACAGCATCTCTCGGCTCCTCAGCTCCTCCTCCAGCGCCGACTGCAACTCAAGAAAAGTGGTGAGGTCCAGCTTCTGCCCGTCTGGTAGTTTGTACACCTGGCAAGGAACAGAAGTGGCATCAGTGTGGCCAAGGGCAGAGGAGTAAGGACCAATGTTCCACATCTTGGGGCTGCCAAAGATCACTAGCAATTCCCCTTCTCCAACCTACCAGCTCCTCAGGGGTCTGTTTGGGCCTTGGCTCTCCTGCCGACGTCTTCCTGGTGCAGTCCATCTCCATACTGATGTCCCTGCGAACCGTTTCTTCTGGCTCATTCTGTCTAAGAGAAAGGGAGATTCTCACGGACCCCCTCTCTGGCTATGAAAGGTGGCTTTCTGGCCAAGCTGCAGTGGACCACCTAGCATTCAGCTTTTGCTATAATTCTTGCTAGTCACATTGGTGAACTAGTGAGCCTCTGCCTGCCCTGCAAGATATCTGTTAAATACTGAACCAACAGCTCAGACTTATTACAGTATTATTTTCTAAAATAATGTCATATGCAATTCTTCAGGTGTTCAGAGCATCTAAAGAAGGCAACTGATAACCACCGAAATACATTAGAGATATAGCCATGGTAGTCTGGAATATCAGCATGCAAAGGGATCTTGTAGCACCCTTAGGACTAACTGTGCGAAAGAAGTCATAGCATCTCAGATGCATCTGAGGAAGTAGACCAAGTCTACCAAAGCTTATGCTACAATTTATTATGCATCTGACAATTCGCCAACCAAGGAAAGGTGCATTCTATAGGCTCAGAGCTGTCCTTTCCTTGAGAACTGGCAAACATGGGAGAAAATACAGAGCAGAGGAAATACCCATTGGTCTTACAAAGTTAAGTTGGGGTTCTCTGACAAAACACACACGCACAAACACACCCAGCGGCCTTCTTACTTCACGGCTGTGTAGCTGTAGGAATATCCCACAAAAGGCAGGTGCACACCCAGAGGAGAGCTCTCTATCACATCCGACAAGGTCTCCTACGAAAGGGAGATATAAGGACAAAGAAGGAGAGGTCTGGGATCGGTTCCAATCCAAGCACAAAGGGGTTAGCCATCGTGTTGCCTACAACTTAAGGTTGTCAACTTTGTTTTCTGGCAAGGCTACTGGGCCAACAAAAATTCTGTTAGTAAATGCAGAAATCCCTAACCTTCACTTTTCTTTGCAGATGGTCGTTGGAAAGAGTATACAGTGGCCCCTCCACATTCACTGGGGTTAGGGGCACAGCATCCCCAACAGATGGCCATACTAATCAAATCCGCACCGTTTCTCTCCTAAACCATCCAAAGTCAAAGTTCAGCCTCTAGTTACATTTGAACCAACTGAGCGGAGAGGGAAGAAGGGAAGAAAAAACGAAAAAGGCACGTACCCCTCCCCCTCTCACCATGTCAGTGAGACAGTCGTCCACCACGTCAAAGTTGCACGTGTCGGTGGCGTTGGCGAATTCAGGGACGAACGGTGGCAGGCAGTCCCGCAGGCTCTCCCAGTCCACGCCGACGAAGAAGGGATGTTCCTGGAAGTCCCGCACGCCATTGCGCCCCAGCCGTGTCTCCCGGGGACAGATCAACCCTTCGATTAAGGCCAGGGCTTCTGGAGGGATCTCTGTGGCTGACAAGGGGAACTGGAAATGCTCCTTGGGAAAAGAAATGAAAAGAAAAAGTATTGGCAACAGGAGCAAAATGCTAATAATATATCTTTGAGACTCTTCATTTGGAAAGAGAGCTGAAGATCCTGAACACTGGCATATCTTTTTGTACCAATAAAAGTATTATTTCTCCAATGAAATTTGGGCAGAGCATCCAGAGAAATCTCAGGTTGCCACATGAAAATGGGATATGTGCATGGACACAAAGAGAGAATGTGGCCCCTACCTTGAAATGGATGATCTTGCCATAGGTCTCCACGACAGAATCCGCAAAGAAGGGAGTGTGACCGAAGAACATCTCATAGGCAAAAACGCCCAGAGACCACCAGTCACATTCTGTGCCATAGGAATGAGCTCCATCTTCCACCGCTTGCAAGATCTCGGGGGAGAGGTAATCTGGAGTGCCAACCGCCACTGTCGAGCAGACCTACCATGGTGGGATCCAAGAAAAGAACTTAAGCAGTCTTGTAGGGTTAAAGACCACTGTTCCGTCTAATTCATCATCTCTGTTTTCATTAACAACTGTAGATAAGGCATCTTTGAAATCCACAAGCTGAATAGCTGGGAGAAGGAAATGCAATTTTCCCTCTACCCTCCAATTTTTTCCTGCTGCTCCATCTCAGCATCTAGCATTCATTTATGATTTTAAACATCTATGCTCGGTTGGCTGCAATGCCTAATCTATATCTTTAGACAAAGTTCAGTGTCAATAGTCTAAAGCACTGGTTCTCAGCCTGTGGATCACGACCCCTTTGGGGTCGAATGACCCTTTCACAGGGGTCTCCTAAGACCCAGGGTTGGCACCATAATCTATAATACTTTAGTGCAGCAGTTCTCAGCCTGTGGGTCATGACACCTTAGGGGTTCTCAACCTGTGGGTCACGGCATTAGGAAGGTTGAGAGCCACTGGTCTAAAGAGTCTTCCCTGACCCTTGTGTCTGTACTAGAGATGTTGGAAGACTCCTCCTAGAGCTGGTCTTCATCTTCAGAAAGTTATCTTCTATTGTGGGGTGGAGAAAGTGTGGCCCTGTGGCTGCAGTCCAGCCACAATTGGCAGGCCATGCATTTCCCCAGCCCTGCTTTACAAATTGTGAGGCTGAGCAAACACAGCAAACCATTTCTATCTCATTCCACCATCCCTATCCCAGGATTAAAACCTCACCGTCCCATCTTCACGGAGCTTGAGACAGGAGCCGAAGTCCCCGAGTCGGATGTGTCCGCATCGGTCAAGAAGGATGTTGTCTGGTTTGATATCTCTGTCCAGGAGGGAAGAAACAAACAAACAAACAAATTTACCAGTGTTAACAAGTCACAACTTTCCCATTTATCTTAAATGTTACCTTTCAATAGCATTGTTTTCTGGGTTTTATGGCATTCCCTCATCAATCCTATGGATGGGGTTTCCCCCTCCCTCTCCAAAAGTAACAGAAAGGAAATGAGCCATGCAACAACACTGCAACAAACAGTTGTGATTAATTACTTTTTTACACCTTACAAACTAATCACAGACTACTCAACTAAGATTTCTTCTCTGCATTTTTTAAGCTTAGGGAACTGCCTGATCCCAAATGGGTCCATTTTAGCCAGTGCCATCTTCTCTGAACGGCAGCATCTCTCCTCCAAGCCCTGGGCAGAAAGAAAGGCCTTTCCCAGCCCTATTAGCCTCTTGACTGGATGTGGTGGGAATCGAACTCAGGACCTTCTGTAAGAACAGCACAGCATGTGCTCTCCCCACTAAGCCGTGGCCCCCTCCCCAGCTGCAAAGCATTCCTCATCAAACTCACAACCATTCACCCATCAATAATGCAGCACAAATAGGGCAGAAACAGAGAAAGAGGACTGGGCAGGCTACCAAAAGCCTCAGGAGACACTAGAAGGGAGGAAGCAGGGATGTAAAATGATGTCAATTTTTGTTCTCACAGGCAACAATAAATATTTTTACAATTTTTCATCTCACTGTGAGAGAGTTGTCCAATGCAGATTTTCAAAAACTATTTGCTATTTGGGACTTACTTCTTCTGTGCAAAAAAAGAAAAGAGGGGGGAAAAAGATTATCACATGCAATTGTGTAAATAAAGTGATATCAGAAATGCACTGTCACTGAAATCTTGAAAGTGAAAAGATGTGCATTAATGCTTCTCTGTGACCACTTTACTGGTGGGTTTTGTGCAATGTCACATGAAATCGTGCCGTGTAATTACACAATTTTCCCAAGATATTCATGGGATAAACTCCCGATCTCCTTTGTGTGATAAACTCCATAGATAACATTTGCCATCTTGGCTGCGTTCTGATGTTGCTTGACTATATGTGACCATGGTTTCCATCTACAAAATGTTGGCAAGTATTTAACTGGAAATAAAACCAGTGTTGAGCCACCCCAAGGATTCTGACCAGAGGATGTTGCGCTGTGTTTGGAGGGGTCCTCCAGATGTGGACCTCTGTCCCAAATCCTGCACTGATGACATGATTGGCATCCCCTATTTCCTTGTCACAATCATTTCCCTCCCACATTCGGGCCCACAAGCATTCTCTTCCCGAGCCCCAACCCTCCTCCCCTTTTTGCATTCCCAAGCTTCGGCTGCAGCTCATGTGGTTTGGAGGGGAGCCCAGGATGTCTTGCTCAGCCTGAGATGAATTAGGCGATTATGAATCTAGGACAACATCTAGGGCTGTTTTGGCTCCGGGAGGCAAGAGCTGTTCATGCATGGAGGCCGAATGGGCCCAGCGATGGAAGAGGGGCAAGGAGAAGAGAAGGAGGGCAGGAAGGCGCAAGGCCAGGCCTGAAGGTGGAAGGATCCTCTCCCCTTGCTGCAATCTCGACCCCTAACCCCAGTCTTATTTCACGATGCATTACAGAACACCTCTATATCCCACTGATCTTCATGCCTCTGTGGAGCATGACGGAATTAGAAAGTACAGTCCATTCCATATGAAACACAGAGGTGGGAAAACTGGACAATGACTCCCAGAATCCCCTAATTTCCAGCTTAGCCATGAAACCCACTGGGTGACCATGGGCAAGTTACACTCTCTCAGCCTCAGGGGAAGGCAATGGCAAACTTCCTCTGAACAAATCTTGCCAAGTAAACTTAGGGTCACCATAAGTTGGAAATGACTTGAAGGCACACAACACACACACACACACACACGGCAGTTTAATAAAAATGGCTAGAATACTGATGCATCTAAATGTATTTGCGACTCTGTTTTGACATCCTCCTTTTTCAAAGGGGGGGGGGGGAGGACCTTTCAATATAATCTGAATGTCAACGTTGTACATAGTGGAGAAGCCCCCATTCCTGTACCTTTGGACACCCAGGAACCATTTCTTCCAAAATGCCCTATGAGTAGCTAAGGGCTCATCCTCTGCCCAAAGCCCACCCCACCTTGCTCCCATCTCACCTGTCTGCTTACCTGTGCACATAACCCATGCGGTGTATTGAGTCTATGGCCATCACCATCTCAGCCAAGTAGAACCGGGCCATCTCCATAGGGATGCGGTCCCCAAATTTGCTCAGCAGCGTCAAGAGATCACCCCCAACGTAGTAGTCCATCACCAGATACTACAAGGAGGGAGCAGATGAACTACATTAGGATGGGCCCTGGAAGGTCGAGGAAGTAGTACTTTTTGCCTTGACTTTCTCATTGTGAAATCAGAAAACGGGGGCTTTACTACCACTGTCTGGGTAGCTTTCCTTGGAGTTTCTTCTGGATTCTTACTCTCAGAAAAGACAGAAAAGGGGGCCAACTAGATCTTCAGAGCCAACCCAGTGCTGCGATTCCTGCTGTTCTAATGAGCATTTCATACCCGACAACAGCACTCACCAGGTAATTCTCATCCTGAAATGCAAAATGCAGCTGTGTGATCCAACGCTTGTCTCCGTTCACCAAAACGTCTCGCTCCTCCCGGAAACAGGAGACCTAGAGTAGGCAGGTGCAAGATTTTAGACTGAAAAACTCCAAGGTTTGGCTTCTGCGACATAAGATTAAAGGCCTAGATAGATAGATAGATAGATAGATAGATAGATAGATAGATAGATAGATAGATAGATAGATAGATAGTCTTCCTCAGGTACATCTTTTGCTACCCAAACAGCATCCTAACAGCTTTCCTAACAAAAGAGCATGGAAGAAATTCAGTGTACTCTGCAAAGACAGAGACAAACTTGATACCAATGGAAGTATCTTTTTTGTATTACTAATAGAATTTAAATCCCAGTAAAGGTATTTTTGGACTACACACAACAGCAAACAACAATCCCATGCCATCAGCAGAAACTCGACAGTCATCTTGGCCCGGTGAGGTGCCACCTTTGTACCTACCTCTCCCCGCTTCAGCATATCCCACTTGTTCATTATTTTCATGGCATACACCTGTGAGGTCCTCTTCTGCTTCACTACAGCTACCTGCAAAGGCAGAATGCAGGAGGGAAGGAAAGCAGGAAGGTAACACAGTCTCCCCTGTGATATCAAGGGTGGACATATTTGCAACATCTGTCCCAAAGAATGCAAATCAGATAAAAATCAGATGAAGTTTATTTGGCCTGTTACAGACTGCCAAAATAAAGCTGCTTTGGGTCTCTTTGGAGGTATGCTGTTTAAATGATGCATGCACCCTAAGAATCCAGAAGCTGCACCAAAGCTGCACTCCAGTGCTTAGGAACGGAGTGTGGCTTTGGCGCGACCTCCGGACTCTTAGTACCCATGCATCATTTAAATAGCATACCTCCAAAGAGACCCGAAGCAGCTTTATTTTGGCAGTCTGTAACAGGCCTTTGTGTGTTGCTACTGGAATTTAAATTTTATTTCCTGGACTTTAAGATGCTTTGTCCCCTAGTACCCCCATGGCCAGGAGGAATGGCCTACCTGCATGGATATCCTTCCATACCATCTTTACTCAACAGCAGCTTGACAAAATGCAGACCTGTGATTAACACTGTCGGTCTTTCCTGTATTATTTTTAACACCTTTACCTGATGAAGAAACCAATAGAGCTTTGAAAGCTTGCAACATGCATTTTGACTGGCCCAGTAAAGGTATAACTGTTTTGTGGATTTGGGGTGTTATTGTAGTTTGCTATAAGGCCAACCCAACAACCCCTGGGTATGTTTTCCAGATATAAATTATGTTGAAATTGTATTGTATTGCATTGAGTCTGCTGTTGAATTAGAATAGTAAGTATTGTGAATGCGGATTAGACATTGTGGGTGGTCAAATACTTTAGCATCTTCTAGATCAGGATTCCTCAACCTAAGGTCCCTCTAGAGATGCTGAACTTCAGCTCCCAGACGCCTCCAACCAGCCTAACACTTCTGGAGATCAAGACGTTGGGGAGACCAAACTTGACAAACCCAGTTTCCCTTCTCTTGCCCAGGTGAAGAAAAGACTGGGACCAGGATACTATGTTTTCCCCACTAAACCAGAGGAAGGGGGCTTTTCACCGTCCCAGAATGAGGAAATAAAAGATGCAAAAGCTGGGAAGCCACCAAACTATGGTGTACTAGGGAAAGGGGTGAGAACAGATTGGGGTCCCATAGGCTGCCATAGGTTTCCCACCAGTTGTCCTCACCTCACTGAAGGCTCCTCGGCCGATCACTTTGAGGATCTCAAAATCGTCCCGTTGCAACCGAAGCTCTTTCAATCTGGATGTCACTGGCTCAGCTGTAGATGGAAAAGGAGGCAGTAAATAAATACTTGGGGAAATAATAATAATAATAATAAGAAGAAGAAGAAGAAGAAGAAGAAGAACGGATAGGATATGTGCCCAGTGTGTGTGTGTGTATTTCTATTCTGCCTTCTATCTGAACACCTCAGGGTGGCGTGTAAGAAAATCAACATGTTCAGCTTAAAACTACATAAACAGTACCAAACTATTTAAAAGGTTAAGAAGACATTGAACAATGTCACAAGTTAATGAAGGCTTCAGTTAAATCCAATTTAAGCCAAAGGTGTTGTCATGGGTGGGGAAGAGGACACTGCTTCCTCAAGAAAACATTTCCCTTCCGTCCTCACATTTCTAGCACTGCAGCAATTTAAAACTTCAGCTGAGCATCCATAGCCTCCAATTGTCCCCATTTAGCAGTGACAGTCTGGGTATTTAGGCCCTTCTCTCAAAAGTGGGCTGGGCAGCTAACCATTAGGGATGCTCTAGCTCAGTGACTCCCAAACTATGGCCTTCCAGGTGTTTTGGACCTTACCTCCTAGAATCCCAGCTTCTGGAAGCTGAAGCCCAAAACACCTGGAAGACCGAAGTTTGGGGACCACTTCAGCTGGAAGTCCTGCACTGAGCAGGGGTCGGTTTGGATGGTCCGTTTCCAAACCATACAGCAGTCCCTCCACATTCACTGGGCTTTAAGGATGGAGGAGCCTCATAAATGTGGAAAAACAACAAATTTTTAAAAACCACTATTCTTTTTACCTAAGGGAACACTTCTCTAGGAATCCCCAAATCCTCCAGTGCATCTCTGTGGTCAACATCTGCCAGAGGTTGATCATAGAATCATGCTGGAGGACCTACAAATGCCTAGAGAAGCATTTTCTTTAGGAACGTCTTGGTTCTCTGTGGTCAGTTTCTGGCAGATTTGTGCTGGAGGACCTAGAGATTCCTAGAGGTAACATATTACTCAAAACCACAAGTAATGAAATCTGCAAAAGTCACACTTGTGAATGTGGAGTGCCAACTGTAATTCTAGGATAACTTCAGTGCTATAAACTACAGGAAGAGATGTCCGCTAATTCATTTCAGTCCCTGACCACTCCATGATGAGGGATGGTGACTTGAGATGAACAGGAACCCAAAAATGTGTGGGGTTTTCTCATGTGTGTCTTTAGCCCACCTGCTGCCAACTGAGCCCACCAGGCGTTGGCCCGTCTCCCTTGGCCAAATATTATTAGCCGGAGAGAGAGCTTCCCTTATACAGCCATGCCAACTCTGGACGGCGCTAGCATGACTCAGATGTTTCCTAGGCGAGGGTTTCTGCACCCAAGGCTTGAGCACATGCCTTAAAATAAATGTGGCGCTAACTGGGAATGGGGGGCATGCATTTGGTGATGTGATCCATCGCCACTCAAGTGACCTCAGATGCTGGCGTCAAACGGGTGACTCAGCCGCCAGCCCTGCAAGGCGGCAATGCATTGGGGATCGGGTGGAGGAAGATCCCAAGGATCTTAGACCATTTCCTCACATGGTGACAGAAAGATAAAGCAAGGAGGCGCAAGTAGGAGGAGCACGACGTAATAGGGCCAGCTGGCAACAAAACAGCTGAGAAAAGGCTTCAGAATACAGGGAGGGGAGAGAGTTTATAAATAGCCGAAGGATGTGACCAAGGCAGTTGGAATGGGAATTGTTTGCAGAGGCATTTTGGGATTGCAAAAGAGTGGATAAATAACCAGGAGAGATGGAGGGGGAGCAAAGGCTGGTATGTAAGCACAGCCTCAGCGTTGCCTCCTTCCTTTTCCACACATCCAAACAAGAGCTTTGGAGAGGATCTAAGTTCTAAGAGCAAGGATGCAAGAAGGTTTTCGAACAACGTTGCGCTTATCCGAACATTGCCCTGTCCAGTAAAGCGCAATTGACCATGATCATGCCAAAAACTTTCAAACAATGTTGCGCAGATCCCGTCACTGTCCCATCATTGAAGTGGCATGGCCCAGCATTTTGCATTAATGGGAGTTCACATTAATACAATGCCGCTTCAATGATGGGACAATAGTGCTGCAATCTGAAAGCCTTTCACAAGATTGCAGTCAAAGACCGCAAATGGAGTGCGGTTTAAATCCTCCAACATTTCATACATTAAAAAATGAACACGATGTGGTCAAGATGGCCAAAGTTATTAATGAGGAAGAACAGACAAGCTTAGAGAGGCTGCAGCAGTTTGCTTTTGCCGAAACCCATTGGGAAAGAGAAGATTCTCTTTCCTCCTCTCCTCTCTCCATTGCTGAATTAATGGAGGGCAAACTATTTTTGCATTTTGAACCGGGTTTGCAACAGCTGAAGCAACAAGAGTATCCATGGAGGATCTTGTCAAAGGCCTTACTGAGACCAAGATACACTACAACCGCAGCATTCCCTTTATCTTCCAAGCTTGTAGCTAACGGATGAAATGAAAACTAGCCATTCAAGAGTACCAACAGAGTTAGGGGCACAGGTCTCCCATGAAGGTGGAAAAAATGCAAATTAAATAAAACTATTTTTTTAAACCTAAGAACACACCTCTCTAGGAATCTCTAGGTCCTCCAGCGCAACTCTGCGGTCAACATCTGCCAGACGTTGACCATAGAATTGTGCTGGAGGACCTACAAATGCCTAGAGAAGTATTTTCTCTAGAAGTCTCTAGTCCTCCAGACAGTGCAACTTCTGGTGGACCACAGAGTCATGCTGGAGAATGGAGAGATTCCTAGAGGGAATATAGTCATGAAATCCGTGAATAATCAAAGCTGCAAATGTAGAGGGTGGACTGTAATGTTGACCTCGCTTGCCGCTTTATTTCCTGAAAAGGGGTTTTTGTTACATCCTTGTTGCTTCCCAGAATTAACTATATATAGCTAATTGCATTATTTGGAACTCAAGATCGGATGATTATGTTCAATCTGGGTGAAGATTGCCATCATGCCTCTGTGCCTGGGACCATTTTCTGGTGGCATTTGACACACTAGATCAGGAGTCGGCAACTATATGAAAGGCTAGGATACCCAAAGGAAAGAATAAATCCAGAGCCTGGACATATTGCTCTTTTGGAGTTAAAACTCTTTGGGAAGGTTATAACTCCCAACATCCTAGGAGCTGTAGTCCACAAAGCAGGAACATTTCCCTGCAATAATTCATTGCAACCCCCCCCCAAAAAAAAACAAGGACAGGGGAACAAGGTATCCAAAGGCAGTCTTTGCAATTGCCCAGCGATGGTAGAAAGCCTTCCCTAGTGTCCCCCCTTTCCCAAATATGTATGCCAGAGATTGCTAGGCAACTGCTACATACTTCATCCTCTCTGGCCACTGGAGAGGCCAAAAAAAGGGACTGGTTCTTGGCACCCAGCAAAGCAGGACCCAAACAGAAACATATTTTCCAAGGGTGCAAAGAAAACAAAGAGGGTTGCTGCTGTTTCTTCTTGTTTGGCTGTTTCTAGACAAGCCAACCTATCTATAGAGATTGAGCAATGTATTTTTGGAGGTATGGCTTATGCAACAAAGTTTGCATGTTTTGTTTGGTGCAAAGCCACAGCTAATATCGTAGAAACTGTCACAAAGAAAAGCAAAACATTATATAAGCATTATAATGAAAAAGTTACTCTGAAGGTCTCTACAGCCCTCTCGGGATGAAGCCGCAGCAGGACTTGGGATGGCTGTGCCCACATTGCAGAAATAATCTGGTTTGGCACCACTTTGACTGCCACGGCTCAATGCTATGGAATCCTGGAAGCTGTAGTTTGTTGTGGCACCAGAGCTCTTTCGACAGAGAAGGCTAAATAGCTCACAAAACTACAAATCCCAGGACTCCATAGCATGGAGCCATGGCTGTTAAAGTGATGTCAAACTGGGCTATTCGTTCAGTGCAGATGCAGCTAGGACTTACTTCCAAGAGAGGCGGCATGGTGTAGTGGTCTGAGCATTAGACTCTCCACTTGGCCATAAAACCCACTGGTTGACTTTGGGCAAGTCACACTCTCTCAGCCTCAGAGGATGACAATGGCAAACCCCCTCTGAACAAATCTTGCCAAGAAAACCGCATCATTTGCCATAATTTGGAAACAACATGAAGGCACATAGCAGCAACAACAAACATGGCCTGCAATGCGTTGGAAGCTTTTTACATGCATTCCTTTCACGTATTGAACTAATACCTCGAAATACCAAGTTACTGTGAACTCCTCTGTTGCTCTTTTCCACTGAAAACCTTTAATAGATGCATTACTATCTCATACGGTTAAAAATTTTTAGTAGACATCTCATACTTTAAGGCAGAACAATACATATATGGTCTGGGATTTTGTTCCATTGAGCTGCTGAACTTTAGAGGCTCTAATTGAGGCGTTGCTGACTTGTAGTTTTCGGGCAAAAGCCTTTGTAAGATGTTAGGCATGGAGCATATCTCCATTCGGGGGCTCAGGGCATCTCAAAGGTCTTGCAAAAGAACCAAGGCCTTGCAGCCCAACAATCGAGGGGTTATTTGCAACTGGCTTATAGAGAGGAGCTCAGTTGCAAAATGCTTCGCTGTGGATAATGCGGCTGCCAATTTTTTTAAAAAGGGTTTCAAGGATGACAGTGACACAGACCAAACTGAAAGGAGATAAAAAGTGGAGGAGTGAAATCCTGAATTGGCCTGAAAAGGAGAAATAAGATTATTTAGGGGGGAAAGCAAACAGAAGAGATACATTTCTCTACTTCATCATGAGAGCCAGCATGGTTTAGTGGTTCAGTTCCCAGATCAGCCATGGAAACCCATTGGGTGACCTTTGGTAAGTCACATACTCTCAGCCTCAGAGGAAGGCAAAGCAAAGACAAACTTCCTCTGACCAAATCTTGCTAAGAAAACCCCAGGATGGGTTCACCTTTAGGTCCCCCTAAGTCAGAAACGACTTGAAGGCACACAGCACACATGCATATACTCCATCATTCTGGACTTTCTCATCCTCCCAGGGTCTGCTTCCAGATTCGGCTACTACTCCGCTGAATGGGCAGGTTCCTCTCCAAGGGAAAATGTCAGACGCACTACCAACAAGGCAACCACTTAATAGCAGTACTCTGCCAGTCCCCCAACACAAAAAAAGTCTGTGTTTCTTGTTTTTTAACCCTGATGGGAAAAAACACCAAAGGCCACTGGTGTGTCTCCTGAGGACAAGCTGTCAGCTGAGGAGAAGCCAAGTTTTTTGCCAGCTCTAGCAGAGTCTGAGTTCTCTTGAAGCCTATAAATTGCAACAAGAGGATGAGGACAGCCAACTGTCATATGGGCCAAAAAGGATAGTTTATAATGTGCATCTGCATATGCTAAGGGGCACTCACTACCTGTCCTTTTGCTCTTTTGCAGCATCTGAGTGCCTTTCCCATCACCCCTGGCATCTCTTCCATCCTGGCCTCACCTCACCTGCATTGCCTCGCATCCACCACATTCCCTTTTGCCAACTCCCCCTGCAACATAGGAAGCGGCACAGTGCAAAAGGGTGGCAGAACTGGGCAATGGCTGGCATACCCTTGCTCAAGCAAGTATCCACCAGCCAAGCAAAAGAGCCAGTCAATGCCTTGTTAGCACTGGCTCCATCCTGATGCATTTTGCAATCTAAGGGGCCTCAGATCTGGTCGGTTTTCTGTTGCGCCTGTGGCAAACAACAAAAACAATAGTAGAGGATGAGGATAAAGAGGCGGAGAGCTGGACAATGAAGGGAACGGATAGAAAATCAATTCATTTGAGATGTGGTGCTGAAGAAGAGTGGAGAGGCAAAAAGACAAACCAATGGATCCTTGAAGAGATCAAGCCTGAACTCTTCCCGGAAACCAAGATGACTCAATTGAGGCCGCCATACTTTAACATACTGAGAATGCATGACTCACTAGAAAAGGCAATAATGGTGGAAAAGAGGTAGTCTTCACACCATATGGATGGTCTCAATCGAAAACCATGGCCCTAAGTCTGCAGTTGAGGACAGAAGGGCTTGGAGGTGTCTCATTCATGGGGTCAAAGTCAACTCAAGTCAGCTGATGACAACAACAACAACAACATAGATATAGGAACAATAAAAGCATTACCACAGTGCAGACTTTGCAACCTGCCTCACTGTCAGTATTGCTGCCTCTGCATTTGTAAATGCCTTTGCTCATGTGTTTAGTTTCCCCTCCACCTCTGGCTTTGCTATGGCTTCCACACATGCCAAGAAGTACAGGGGATTTTCTCAGGCCAAGCTGACCAAGGGCTGCCTAAGGTAGGAGGCAAACACTGCCCTCTCCAACCCGATCTCCTAGAAGACCTACTGACTTACATTTATGTGTCACCTTCCCTCCATCCAACAAGGCACAGGTGGCTTGCTCTCTTCCTCGACACTTGATCCACTCAACAACCCAGCAGAGAGTGTTGTGAAAGTTGGACACTGAATAGTTGAGAGGAAGAGGAGCAATTCATTTGAACTGTGCTGCTGGAGGGGAGATCTGCGGATACCATGGACTGTCCAAAAGACAAAGGAATGGGTCTTAGAGCAAATCAAGCCTAATTGACCCCTAGAAGAAAAGGTGACTACATTGAGGCTGTCCTACTTTGGCTGTATATAGAGAGCTCTTGTAGCCCCTTTGAGACTCACTGAAAGAAAGAAGTTGGCAGCACGAGCTTTTCTAGACTTAAGTCTACTTCTTCAGATGCATTTGGAAGGAGGCAGACTTAAGTATACGAAAGAAACTCATACTGCCAACTTCTTTCTTTCAATTAGTCTCAAAGGTGCTACAAGATCTCTCTGCATACTGATTCTACAGAGTAACATGGACGTATCTTTGATTTCTAATTCTTTGGCTGTCATACACCGTGACTCACTGGAAAAGAAGATCATGCTTGCTAAAGTGATAGGCAATAGCAAAAAGGAAGACCACATTTCAGGTGGAGTGTCTCAGTTGAAGAAGCCATTGCTGGCACTGAGTTTGCAAGAGTTTGCAGGGCTGTTGATAATAACAGGGTGTCTTTTGGAGGTCTCTCATTCTTAGGCTCGCCATAAGTCAAAGATGATTTGATGGCACTTGACGAAAGCAAAGAATGTAAGAGGAGCCCTGCTGAGCTGATCGGACCAAAGGCAGATCTAGTTCCAACATGCTGTTTAGCCAGTGGAGAAGCCATTGCCAGTATTGCCATTCCCACCCCGAGTCTGGATTAAGGAAGAAAATAACCCACCCACTCCAACCCTCTCTCTCATATACACACACATACACTTCTCCGTCATTTTCCCCAGCCCTGCTGGGTCAGGAGAAGCATTGTCAAACCCTAGAGACAGTTAACTGCCATGTGGCAAAAGGCCAGAATGCCAACTGGCATGTCCTTCTGCCAAGGCGACTTTGCACTATGAAGTCCAGGACAGTCTCTTTTGGAGAACAAGCAACCTACGGCGCTGAGGGGTGGGTTGATTGAGAGAAATGTTGAAGCATTCTCTTGCAAAATTTGGGTCTACGCAAAGCCTGCCCTTAAATGCACATGCATAAACACACATAGGAGTTTATCAGGCGAAGGAGATCGGGAGTTTATCCTGTGAATACCCCAGAAAAATTGCATAATTATCCATACCAATTTCACACGACGTTGTATAAAACCCACCATTTAAGTGTTCACAAAGAAGCATCAATGCACATCTTTTTACTTTTTAGGATTTCAGCGATAATGCATTTCTGACATCACTTCATTTGCACAATTGCGTGTGATAATCATTCACGCAATTACTTGCCATTCCCGTTTCATTTGCAGGATGCTTTAAATGCCCTTTAATCTCTCTTTAATGCCGAAATCAACCCCAGTGTGATAAACCCCACAGATATATAGGCAGTCTCTTTCCTCCAACCCACCTTTTATTTTCGGGAAAGTTGGATTCTGAACCCTCTGGAAGTTTAGCCAAAAAATCACTTGGCCCCACCACCTGATTATTCTCCTTATCCTAGTTACAGGTGCGCATGTTGTGTGGCTTCAAGTCATTTCCAACTTATGACAGACTTATTTATTTAATCAAACAGGGACTTCATGCAAGCCAAGGTTTCACCATTCTCAAGAGAAGGATCAAACCCCTGTTTTTCCTGGGCGAGTCTTGAGATGCATGCTCAACATTTGCAAGGTGCAGCATTGGGCTTGACATGCATGTGTGAAAGAGCCAACCCAGGTCAAAAACCCAGCTCAAAATTCAATAGGCTTCGATGGCATATGCAGGCTGGGGGATTCTGGGAGTTAGAGTCCAAAAAATACATCTTCTCCCAGCTCTGCATGCTATATCTAGTTGTCCAAGACCGAAGGATATTTTTAGCCGTTTAAACATACACTGTCCTCTAGCCAAGAATGAGGGTTATTTTTTAAAGTCTCTTCCAAGCCAACCTGTGTTTACGAGACTTCCCCCCCCCCCCGAAACCGAGTTGCTTTGCTCCTCTTGTCAGGTTCCTATTTCAGGCACAAAGGAGGGTTGGGAATCTGGGCTCGTGGCAATTCTCAGATTCCACCAAGGCCCTCCGAGACTGAAAGCTGGGTTGGCTGCAGAGGTTGGAGAGCATGGAAGAATGCCTAAGCATTGGGGGAAATATATATTTTCCAATATACAAAGCAGGCTGAAGCCAAAAAGGTGGTGCCGGCTGGGATTTCTCATCTCCGATTCTGCCTCGGCCTCTGCAAAAACCTCTTTACTGCGTCAAGCCTTCTGCGGTACCAACCAGGGAAAAGGTGCTCCTGACCATGCGCAGAAAGCTTTTTATTCATAACCTCAGCTGACCAGACCTAGATAATAAGGACTGAGGAAAAAAGGCTGCTGGCAATAAAAGGCTAAAGATTTTAAGTCTAAATGATTCTTAAGCTCCTTTGAGTCACAGAAATCTTTTGACAATTTAATGAAAGCTACAGACACGCAGCTCAGAAAATATTGTCAGCCCTCAGCATCCACAGAGTCTTTATCCATGGATTCAACCATCCACAGCTTGAAAATATTCATATTCATATCTATATATATTCCAAAAAGCAAAGCTTGATTTTCCATTTTATATAAGGGATATCATTTTACTACCCCACTGTATTTAATGGGACTTGAGCATCTATGGATTTTTGTATCCATGGGGATACCAAGATACCCACCATAGAAACATAAAGCGCCCAAAATGTAACATACAATTCTGTACTACTGTATTTTGAAATCCGTTTCTCTTGCATCTAGACCAGTGTGGAATAAAAAAACAAAGTGCAATGGATACTTAGAAAGAGTATGATTTAGCCTTAACATTCGTAGTGTTGGGGGAAATTCAGTATAACAGAAAGATTATCAATTATTTTAAAGCAGGTCATTATGAATTTGACACAACTGCCTGCAATGTTGTTGTTGTTGTTGTTGTTGTTGTTGTTGTGTGCCTTCAAGTAGTTTCCGACTTATGGCAACCCTAAGGTGAACCTCCTCTGAACCAATCTTGTTGAGAATACCCCATGCTTAGGGTTGCCACACAAGTCAGAAACAATGTGAAGGCACAAAACATACACATAGTGTGAAAGACGCTGCTAGATTGTGTTCCACCCCTTTTAAAATCAGATGAAGTGGCTGCCAATTGTTTGACCTTTAATGCATACCCTGGAAAAGTGGTGACAGCCGGCATGCTATAGTGGCTTAAGCATACAACTTTAGAGACCAGGGTTCAAATCCCTGCTCAAGCCCTGGAAACTCCATGGTGTCTTTGGGCAAGTCACACTCTCTCAGCTGCAGAGGATGGCAACAGCAAACCCCATCTGAAGAAACCTGTTAAGAAACCCCCTTGATAGGCTTACCTTCCCTAGAGTCACCATAAATCAAAAATGTCTTGGAGGCACACAACAAGCCAAAAGCTTAAAGGGAGACCTGGCTCACATCTAGCTCCGAATCAGGCTCAGCATAAATTCAAAAAGGAATTGCACAGACAGAAGGGAACTGAAGGGATCCTAAGGCCAGCCTAGATCTGGACCCCAAATACACAGCATTGTAGGGGAGCCAGGCAAGGAAGAGGAGGTGGTAAAGGAAACTACAACAGCAGACCGGACAAGGCCCAGGAGCACAGCATCAAGAGCTGGTGGCCTTTTATGGCATTTTGCAAAGTCCCGGCAACATATCATCCAAGCCTGGGAGCAGCTGGACTTCCCTGGGAAGGGGGAGAGGGACGGCTGGGTTGTGCCAACTTGTCCACAAAAGGCAGTGTGTACCGCCAAAGGGTGGGGTTCGGGGCATGTTTTGTTGTGGTGGTGGCGGCTGTGCTGCAGAGGAAACAACCAGAAACAATCGGCACACAACCCTCATCCCCCATCCTCTTGTCTCCCTTTCTGCTGAAGTTAACACAAATCTTGCTAGGGAGAGGGCAGGGGAGTATTGTTTTGCTACCTTGCACATGTGCAAAAACACAACGCAGCCTCTGAATGGGTCAGTTTTGCCGTTTCAAAGATACAGTGGGCCCTTGGTATCCGCTGGATTTTGGTTCCTGGATGCCAAAATCTGTTGGATGCTCAAGTCAATGTAAACAATATTAATAATAATAATGAAAATGAAAATAATAGACTTGGGTCAGTATCTTACCAGTGACATAAAATCAAGCTGTGCTGTGGGAAACTACATCATCATCATCATCATCATCATCATCATCATCATCATCATCCCACCTTCCTCCCAGTATAGGGAGCAAAGGCAGTAAATACAATGGTATAGTGAAATGCTGTTGTTTGTTGTTGTTGTGTGCCTTCAAGACTCAAGTCAGTATCTTACCAGTGACAGAGAGTAGAGCTGTGCTGTGGGAAACTACAGCATTACTATCATCATCATCATCCCACCTTCCTCCCAGTATAGGGAATCAAGGCAGTAAATACAATGGCATCGTGAAATGGTGTCGTTTGTTGCTGTTGTGTGCCTTCAAATCCTTTCCGATTTATGGCGACCCTAGCATGGGGTTTTCTTGGCAAGTTCCTTCAGAGGGGGTTTGCCATTGCCTTCCCTTGAGGCTGAGAGAGTGTCACCCAGTGGGTTTCCATGGCTGAGTGGGGATTTGAACCCTGGTCTCTTGAAGTCCTAGTCCAACGCTCAAACCAGCACCCTGGCTCACCCAACTACAAATCCCAGGACTGCATATGATGGAGCCATAGTGGATAATGTGGTATCAAGGTGCTACAATAGTGTAATGTAGAAATAGGTTTCAAAGTTCCACTTCAGCTGCCATGGCCAGATGTTATGGGACTGGGATCCTAGAAATTATAATTTGATGAAGCACTAGAGTTCTCTAGCAGAGAAATCTAAATATCTATTTAAAAACTGCAAATCATAGGATTCCATAGGATGGCACCATGGAGGCCAAAGTAGTATTAAAGTGCTACAACTGTGTGAAGTGTGGACACAGGCTTCTAAACCGAAGGGATGGGAAAGCTCTAACCAGCTGAAAGAGAAAGGGAAGCGGTGTGCCATTTCCTAGGGTTTAGGAAACATTGGTTTGCCACCTAATCTCACCCGCACACACCTATTCAACAACAATCCACACTTCCCCAAGGCAAAGTTCACAGGATTGCTTTTCCCGCAACTTTAGATCGCCCTGAAACAAACTTTCTATTGAGCTTTTCAATCAGAAATCCTGTGGCGGGTTAAGCACTCTTGTTAGGTCACTCACATTTCATTTTCTTTTTGGGGGCAGTATGGAATGAGTATAAAAACATTCACAGCTATACATACAACTTGATAAGAGATCTTCTCTCCTCCATCCCATCACTCCGTATCCTCCAATAATGAAAACCAGACATGCATCATTATGTGGAGATGATGGCAAAAGTGACAAATGGGGGAGAAAACCTTTCACAACTGGAATCATGGCTACTTCCTTCATTCCTACCTATTAATAAAAGTGCTAGATGTTGGATGTGGACTCATGCAAGAGGTTCAGATTCCAGCAAAGGGGTCACTAGCTGGGTTTAGGAAAAGTGAAGGTATTCCTTGACCCATCGGTGAAATGGGAACATGAAGGAATACATTGCAGAACACTCACAGCCTACCTTACAAGATTGTTGTAAGGAGGACCAAGATAGCATCTGTGAATTTTCAAAGAAATGCTATACAGGCTGAATATCCCTTATCTGGAATTCCAAAATTGTCCGCACGGGTGGCTGAGAAAGTGACGCCTTTGCTTTCTGATGGTTCAATGTGTGCAAACTTTGTTCCATGCACAAAATCATTAAAAATATTACGCATAAAATTTCCTTCAGGCTATGTGTATAAAGGTGTATATGGCACATAAGTGAATGTCATGTTTAGACTCAGGTCCCATGTCCAAAATATATCATTATGTATATGTAAATATTCCACAAGGTGAAGGAAAACAGTCCAAACGTTCTTGCACTGCAGTAATGTCAAACTTCAGTTGAACACATAGAAATAAGAGTTTAGCCATATAAAGACAAAGCAAAGGCAAACACAGCAAATGAAAGCACTCTAAGTGTGAACACTTTTCAACATTTCACTCTCTACAATGCTGGAAATTGGAGGACTGAATGAAGGTTTTAATTATGGGAGGGCTGAATTTTTATTCGGGAGGGAGCACTCATTTTGTCCCCCCTTGTGATGTAGTGGTTTGAGTGTTGTCTATGACTTTGGAGACCAGGCTCCGAATCGGTAATGGCAAACCCCCTTTGAAGAAACATGCCAACAAAACCCCCATTCTCTGTTTGCCTTAGGATAGTCATAAGTTGAAACAACTGGAAGGCACACAACAACAGCAACAAATTATAAATTACAAGCTTCGTAGGAGAAGGAATGAACGACCTTCCAAATGCCAGGCCTTGGAAACACCAAAGTGTACGGCAAAATTGAAGCAAGCTTGCAAATACGCTCACAAAAGGCAACTATTCCTCCTAATTTCATAGCCAACTAGCCCACATAGCTATGGAAACTGTCTATGGCACAGACGCACACAAAAAGGCAACTAAAAAGGAAAGAAGGTTTTTTTTTTTCTTTTGGCAAACAAGCCCTTCACTGTCTTGTGGCCAGTGTCCACTAGTCATGGGCAAGTGACCGTTTACAAGCCGAGATTAGTAGCCCGCCAAGGAAGAGGGACCCATAGATCTGGCAGACTCACCCCATTGCAAGAACTCCCTGATGTATTTCTCCTGGGCCAGAGGCGAAGTGCTCAACTCATGATGGACACAGAGCAGCAGATCCACCAAGGTCTCCAAGCCCACTACTCCCCGGTCCAAAACCATCTCCTCCAGCTTCTTCAGTCGCACCTCAGCAGCCATGGTGGGACCCAGGCGGGGGACAGGGGTCACCCCAGAGGCTGCTAGTGTTGGGCCTCCAGCTGCATCCAAAGGCTGACTGTCAGGGCCTGGGTCCGCTATGCCAAGGGGGCACTCCCCTGTGCCACTGGGGGCACAGTCACCATCTCCTTCCTGGGCAATCAACCCGGCGTCTTGAGATCCACCGACTGCTCCAGAGTGGCACCAAGGACGGAGAGAGACCTTCTCTTCTGGCAGATGGAAGGATGGGCAACTTGTCAACGCACACAACCACCAGACGTGGAAAAATGATTGGAAAACGGTGTGGTTTTGGGGTTGCTAGCCAAGTCACAGAAGACTCTTGATGAATGCTCTCCTAGCAAACTTTCGTTCTTTTTTCTCTCAATCACAGATCACCCTTAGCCTCTCCCTTTCGCGCACGTTCTCACAAACACACAAACCCACAATCTAACTTGTCTCCCCCCAGACACAGACTTCACTCTCCCCTCTTTCACAACTCTCCCACTGGCAAAAGCAGCTTCCCTCTCCAGCACCCCTCGCACTGGGTGTGTACCGCCTGCCCTCTTTGCCACACACAGCCTAATTTATGCACTACACAGACACACACACACACATGCCTTTCCCCCTTTCCCTGTCATAGGTGCCTCCCTCCCCCTTTTGCACAGCAACAACAACAGGGCCCTTTACACTGACACACACACACTCCTTTATTGCCCCTTCCTCTTTGGGTTCTGCAAACCTCTTCTTTTGGCATGCATACAAGGCGGCAACCATCTCCCAAACACGGATGCACACCAACACCACCTTACTTCTCAGAAGTTGCACATGAGGTTTTCTACTTAGACAGTACACACACCCCTCTTGTCCACACTATCAGAGAAAAAGAGCATACCACCCTTCTGCATGCATGTATGCACACATGCATGTGTTTTTCTCTGGCTGTGCCACTAAGTTAGTCCAAAGTCCCCCTTGCTGCCCTCTCTCGAACACCACACCCTGGACCTTTCTGTTTGCCCTCTGCTCTGCCCAGCCCAGTGCCTCTGTGCCAAGGCCGACACAGCCTCAGGCGCAAACGCACTCCATGCCCATTTAAAGGTCCCAGGAATGGAGTTGGATGAGGACCAGAGGCCAGCCTCCTATTTAACCCCATCGCTGCCTTCTTTATTTATACTGATTGGTTGATTTTATTTTATATGCCACCTCTCCCCTAAACTGGACTCAAAAAAGGCCCAACAGCAACAAAACAGTCCAGTGGGCCCTTGGCATCCGCTGGGGTTTGGTTCCAGGAATACCAAATTCAGTGGCTGCTCCACTGCCATTAAATACAACAAGGTAGTAAAATGGTGTTCATTAGATAAAATGGCAAATACATTTACTTAAATACATCCTAGCAATGGAGTATGTGTGCACACATTGTGCAACTTCAAGTTGCCTGTTGATTTATGGCAGTGGTGGTGAACCTATGGCACTAGTGTCAGAGGTGGCACTCAGAGCCCTCTCTGTGGGCACACATGCCATCACCTCAGCACAGTGTTTGCCAGAGTTTGTTACTAGAAAGCCAGAGGGATGTGGCACTTTGCGATATATAAGTGGGTTTTGGGTTGCGGTTTGGGCACTCAGTCTCTAAAATGTTTGCCAAAACTGGTTTATGGCAACTCCAAGAATTGCATAGGGTTATCTTAGGCAAGGAATACTCGAGATGGTTTTGCCAGTTTGTGTGCTTCCAAGTCATTTCTAACCTACGGCGACCCTAAGGCATAGGGTTTTCTTGGCAAGTTTCTTCAGAGGGAGTTTGTTATAGCTATTCTCTGAGGCTGAGAGAGTGTGACTTGCCCAAGCTTACCAAGTAGATTTTTATGCATAAGTAGGGATTTGAATCCTGGTCTCCAGACTTGTGGTCTAATTCTCAAACCATGATGGCTCTTGGTTTTGCCAGTTCCTTCCCCTGAAATAAAGCCTACACACCTGGCATTTGTTGGTGGTCTCCCATCCAAGTACTAACCAGGGCTGGCCCTGCTGAACTTCTAAGGTCAGTACAGATCTGGTGTCTTTAAGGTACAGATGCTGCCAATTGGAATGCCATAGAGAATGTAAGGAGGCTTAACTAGGGATAAACATATTTTCCAAAGAGCTACCCCAAAGGGCAAATACAGTGAGATGTGCCAATGCTTCAATAATTGTATCACCGTGTTATTTTTTAAAGACTATATATATCCTTATGGGAAAGCCTTCTGCACAGAACACTGCAAAATGTAGGACACACCAGAAAAATGTAGGCCCTGACCAAACAAATGCTCAAAACACAACATAAATTCATGCTTCTTAATCATGCTCACAATAGAAGGCACTGTGAAATTCTTCCTGGACAGAAGATTGAAATATTGGACATGTCCTAGAAAAGGAGGACAGCTGGTCACCCTAAGGGTGCCTATCACTCTCCACCAAACTAAGGGGCCATTCACACTATGTTACACACCGGTTTGCAAAATGGTTTATAAGTGGGTAGTTCACACTGGCACCAGGTTTTGAACACCCGATTTGTGCTGGACCTATGACAAATCCCCTTTATCAAGGGTTTTTGGATTTCCTATCGTTTCTTTTTAGAAAACCCATGTTTTTCCACAGTGCTGCCAATGTGAACTTGTCCCCAATCCTACTTGGGTCATTTTAAAGGGAAGGATTAAAGGACAGAGGGTTTGACACCACTTTAACTGCCCTGGCTCAGTGCTCTGGAATTCAGGGCATTGCAGTTGATTGTGGCACCCAAAGTTATTCTGGTGCCTTCGAAAGGCATGTGAACCACAAAGATTCAACCCACATTCTACCAGGATTATTTTCACCGTCCAAATAACCCCCTGGTTTCACACGTCTGCAAGGAACCTGAGAAGGGTTGTTACAGGTGACTGGGAGAAGGCAAAGGCCAGCTTACACAGGGGATTTGTAGTTTATTTTCTAGAGCAAGCCAAGGTGCCCTTGAGAGAAGCATAGCTAGCAAACAACTATTCAACTCCTTCCCCCACGTTGGTTATCCAACATGCAAGCATTAAGGCAGTATGAGGCAGCCGCCTCAAGCAGCACATTTGGGGAGCAATGAAAAGGCAGTGCGTCTTTAGGGATGTATTTTGTTTCCCCCAAAATAGACAGAGCTATGGGGCAGAGAGCCAGAGTGGTTTGAACCTTGGACTAGGACTCCGGGGACCACGGTTCGAATCATGGCTCAGCCAGGAAAAACCATTGGGCAAGTCACTCTCTCTCAGCCTCAGAGGAAGGCAATGGCAAACGCACACACACCCTCTGAAAAACTTGCCAAGAAACCCCTTGCCCCCATACAGACAGGCCAAAGTAAGACTGCTTCGGGTCACTTTGGAGGTATGCTGTTTAAACGATGCGTCCTAAGGGTCAGGAAGCTGTGCCAAAGCTGCGCTCCACTCCTTAGGACTGGATTGTGGCTTTTGCGCGGCTTCTGGCCTCTTAGGACGCATGCATCTTTTAAACAGCATACCTCCAAAGTGACCTGAAGCAGCTTTATTTTGGCCTGTCTGTATGGGGCCCTTGACAGGGTCATCATAAGTCAGAAACAACTCTGAAGGCACACAACACACATATCTATGGGGCGGGGTGGGAATAGGGGCTAAATAAGAATTGTTACTGTTTAAAATAATAAAGTGGGCCAAATCTGTTGCTCTGCGCCCCTTCCGCAAATTCCACTCCTCATTCCAAGAATAGATTGTGAGTGGATGTGATAAAAATATACATTTCTGCATTTCCTGATCTATGCAAATAGGTGTCTTACTTACCCTAAATATCAACCGCTTCCCAATTAAATCCCAAAAGATTTAATCCCAGTCTACTTTCCATTAACAACAGCGGCCTCTTGTGTCCATTCTGGACATTGCAGGACATACCAAACAGCAACAAAGAACAAAAGCTGATTGAAAATAAGATATAAAATCAGAAAGAAAGAAAAAACAGGAACAAAATCTAGGACTTTCCTATTGCTTTAAATCAGTCTGGATGAGCAATTTAACATTCATCATAAAATGGAGAACAGAGAGTATTGTGTCTCTTTTGTTGTTGTTGTTGTTGTGTGCCATCAAGTTGTTTCCAACCTATGGTGACCTTAAGGCAGTGCTTCTCAATTATTTTCTGTCATGCCCCCCTAGGAAGAAGAAAACATTTCACGCCCCCCGCGCAACTGTAAATAGTATCATTTGTCTATAAAATTGTTATAAGTACACCTCTGCATAAGAGCCTCGCGCCCCCCTTTACGGAGCCTCGCGCCCCCCTTTACGGAGCCTCGCGCCCCCCTGGGGGGCCCGCCCCACTATTTGAGAAAGGCTGCCTTAAGGCGATCATGGGGTTTTCATGGCAAGATTTGTTCAGATGAGGTTTGCCATGGCCTTCCCTTGAGGCTGAGAGAATGTGACACGCTCAAAGTCACCCAGTGGGTTTCATGGCTGAGTGCGTATTCGAACCCTTGTCTCCAAAGTTGCAGTTCAACACTCGGGACTTTATCACACAGGGAAAAATGGAAGTTTAACCAATCTGGGGTCATCCAAGGTATTTCACGTAATTTCGCAAAAGATTTTCAAATGACGTCACACGCAAATGGAACGCAATCCAAACACAATCGTGAGACATCCCAGGAACAGCTCAATTCAGAAAAATATTGAAATTATAAATCCTCTTCCACTGCAAATTCACAGTCAATTCTCATTTGTGTTAGTATGAAATGCACCTCCAGTTTGGCCATGGGATTACTGTCGGCCATGGGATCCTGTCCTCCCTGCGCATGCGCAAACACGCTAATTTGAAATCAAAAAGCCAATGGGTACCTACTCATGTGATGAATTCATTCGCATTCACACTGCTTTCTCTTTCGGATGTTGTGTTCGTCTGTGCGTGTGATAAGCTACAATGTAATGTCTTGCATTTTCGGATTGCCCCCCCCCCCTTTTCCCCCCTTTTGGGACGATGATATATTCCTCCGTGTGAAAAAGTCATCAGACAACTACAGTGCGTTGGCTTTGCTTTGTGTCTCCTTTAAAACTAATACATTTCCTCTGGCATGTGCTTTCATGGATTTAACTGAGCATAACATGTACTTCCTCTGATACACTGAATGCACACAATATTCAAACTTCAAGTGCAAATGCAGAGTTACATAGATGCGGGGATCAGTTGTGAATAATTTAGCCAATTTTAAGTTGCAATGCCGTGTACGCTTCTCTAGAAGTACATTCCACTGGAATACCTTGGGGCTTATTTGTCTACAAAAAATGCACCATGTTGCCGTTTGCTTTCAAAGGGATCTACAAAGAAGAGCCTTGCAAGAAATCTACAAAGGATCTGCCAAGAAGGAACCTGTAAAGCAGAAATTTTCCAAGAGATCTACAAAGAAGGACCAGTTGCAACGAATCTACAAAGGATCTGTAAAGAAGGAACCTGCAAAGAAGGAATCTGCAATGGAGGCATTTTCCAAAAGGATCTACACAGAAGGAACTTGCCAAGAATCTGCAAAGAAGGAAAATCTGGGAAGCTAAACTACAAGGAATCTGCAAAGGAGGGACTACCCAAGGGATCTAGAAAGAAGGAATCTGCTAAGAGAGAATGTGCCTTTCCACCTCTGGAAAGACTTTTTTCCTTGTGCGTAAAAAGGAAAGTAAGAAAACTCTGGGGCTGGAGAGAGAGAGAGAGAGAGAGAGAGAGAGCAAAAAAAGGAGGAGCTGCAGGGAGGGAGGTCCCAAAAAAGAAAGGGAAGGAAGAAAGGAAAACAACGAGAAGGCAGGACAGAGGGAGGAGAGAGGAAAGGGAAAGGGGGGAAAGGGAGGAGAAAGGAAAGTTTGGCCAAGGAAGAGAAGGAGGAGGAGGAGGAGGAGGAGGAGGAGGCAAGAAAGGCGCAAAGGGAGGGTTGGCCAAGTTGGCCAAGTTTGCCAAAGAGTTGGCCAAGTTGGCAAAGGCAGGATCGGAGGAAGGGGGCAAGGGGGCACGGTGGGTTATAGTTTGGAGGACAACTTGAGGATGTAGAGGGTGGGGGGAAAGGGATTGGAGTGGCTGAAGATGGCCTCCTTGGCAAGGGAGGGTGCAAAGGAGGAAAAGGTGGAGGAGGTGGAGGGAAAAGGGGCCACTTTGTTGTCTGCTCCTTTGCCACCGATGGTGCCCCGGAGGCTGGCACTCTGTCCGGGGGAGCCTTTGGCTCCCCCGGACGGAGTGCCAGCCTCCGGGGCACCATCGGTGGCCCTGGCAAGCCAGCCTTCCTCCCCATCCTCCTCCTCCTCCTCCTCTTCTCCATCTTTACGCTTCTCTGCAGAGCAAGTCTCTTGTGTCTGCGAGGCTCTCCTCCAAGCTGGGGATCCTGGCCGCTTGGATCGCTTTTTGGGCTCCTTGCCTGCAGAAGCATCCGAGGAAGAAGAGGCATCCTCCTCCTTCTCATCTTCATCCTCCTCCTGCTTGGAGAGCTTAGCCAAAGCAAGGGCCCTCTTGGCTTTCCAAAAGGGGGACTTCGCAGAGCTCTACCGTCTGGTCCAGAGCCGCCCTTTCCAGCCTCTCCATCATCCTTTCCTGCAGGACCTCTACCTGAGGGCCAGGTACAGAGAGGCAGAGGCTGCCAGAGGCAGGGCCCTGGGGGCAGTGGATAAGTACAGGCTCAGGAAGAAGTTCCCTCTGCCCAGCACCATCTGGGATGGAGAAGAAACAGTCTACTGCTTCAAGAGGAGGTCCAGGGCTGCCCTGAGGGATTCCTATGGCAGGAGCAGGTACCCCAGCCCTGAGCAAAAGAGGCGCCTGGCCAGGGATACTGGGCTCTCCTTGACCCAGGTCAGCAACTGGTTCAAGAACCGAAGGCAAAGGGACCGAGGGGGAGCTGGAAGAGGAGGCCATGGAACTGGTGGTGGTGGTGGCACACCCAGCAAAAGGTGAGATCTGGTCCCAAAAGGATGGAGAGGGGTGGAAGGGTCCTCTGGGCATGGGCAGAGTGCCACCCCCTGCTCCCACCTGCCCTGGTTCCCTTTCCTCCCCTATCTGCTAAGATTTGGTTTCTAGACCCACATTGGGTACCCAAATGCATGGATGTGTTGGCAAGTCTTCTATTATTCCCTATGGGCAAATCTTCTACAGTATTATGCCCTATGGGCAAGTATTCTATTATTCTCTATGGGCAAGTATTTGCCAATGATTCTCTAGGGGCACCGCTATTCCTATTACTCTATATGGGCAACTCTTCCCCTATTATTCTCTATGGGCAAGTCTTCAATTATTCTCTATGGACAAGTATTCTCCAATGATTCTCTATGGGCAACTCTACTCCTGTGATTCCCTATGGGCAAGTACAGTCATTTGTCTTAGTGCGCCCCTTCACTTTGAACCCAACAAAAGGTGAGATCTGGTCCCAAAGGGATACCAAAGGGGAAAGGGGGGAGGGATCCTCAGGGCATGGGCAGAGTGCCCCCCTTGGCTCTCACCTTCCCAGGTTCCCTTCCCATCTTTTCTAGGGAATCATGCCTTTCCATGATACTGTATGACCAAAGTACGACAGCCTCAATTGAGGTTGCATCTTAGAGGCAGCATTCCACCCCCATTAAAACTCTGTTCTTCCAAATGAAATTTTCCTTTCGTCCCCAAAATAGTAGCGTTGTAGGCACTAAAAGATGAGGATAAATTGTTCATACTTCTGTTACTTTTGTCCTTGTATCTGTTGTGTTTGCATTCCCTTGGTATCTTCGCCTATCCCATTTCTTTGGATGCCTACGCTTTACGTAGAATGACACGCCATGTTAGGCAGGGTCCCTAAACTGGAAGCCAGCAGCGCTTTTCTTGTGGTTGTCCCCCTCTGCACTTAGAGGAGGCTAAAAATATAAAGAGCAATTCCAGTTTGTCTGTGCCTGTTTGCTCCTCTTCCCTCTACAAACAAAACAGAAACCACTGCAGTCTGAGAAAGTTCCAGCTCATTCCTCTGTTACCAACCCTTCCAGGGGGGTAGGATGGGGAAAAACAGTGTTGGCAACTCCAGATGTTCCTGCAGCTGGACACACACATCTTTTCTGTCATGTACACACTCATGCATCTCTTTCCACTTTGCTGCAAGTTAGCTGTGCTGAGCCAGAATATGAAAAGGGGCAGCTCTGAGCTCTTTCTCCTTGTTATAAAATACAACTTCAGTGGTTTTAAGTTTCCTATGACTCTTTGGGAGGTAGTGGGTGTTTGTCCATTCCCTTACCACTGTGGATGATGGACTCCATTGTCATCACCAAAACCTAATAGGTCCAGAACCATCCCAGCATCTTGCCACAAAATAATACATATGAAGCCCCCTTGGTAGTGAGTCAAGACTGTTGGTATGTCTACACTCAGTATTGTCTGCAGTAGGGATGGTCAAAGGAGCAGCCCTCTGGGTCTTATTGGACTGCAAGCCAGTCGAGAGCTAAGTGGTGAGGCACACTGAGAATGGCATTCAAGTACAGTATGGAGTGGATATGAATAAACAAATTGAAGCTTAATCCAGACAAGACAAAGATGCTTCTGGTCAGTTGGAAGGCAGATCAGTGAAGAGGTATCCAACCTGTGTTAGATGGGGTTACACTCCCCCTGAAGATGCATTTCCACAGTTTGAGTCTCCTCCTGGACTCAGCTTTGAGCCTGGAGGCCCATGTTTCTATAGTGTCCAGGAGCAAATCTGGAGGCCCAGGGGCTTATTGTGAACTTGGAACAAATGTCAGCCTGAGCTAAATCCCTGAGGCAGGCAGGGATGAGCATTTTGTGGACCTAAGGGAAGACCTTTTCTGATTCCTCCAGTGGACTAAAACAGCTTCAGACATTTTAAAATGCTGTTCTAGGGTCAGTGGGTCAGACCCCCAAAGCAGCAAGAAAAACTCAGAACAGTCCCAAAGGCAAATGAGAGCTGACTGTATTAAGCATTTTATACTCTTCTAAATAGTCTAACACAGCTGTTCTCCTCCCCCCCCCACACACTTTTGGGGAGTTTATTACCTGCTCTTTTTCCACCCGACAGTGAATCAGACGGGAATCCTAGCACGGAGGACGAGTCCAGCCATGGGCCTGAAGAAACCGAAGCAGCCACGGGGACATCTACCACACCTGAAGGGGTCACAGCCTCCAACAGCCTTTTCCTGCCGGCTGCCTGCTCCAGCGCCTCTTCCATCCTTCTTAATGGGAACTTCATCACAGCCACCTCTCCCACCATGTTCCTCAATGGCGGCTCTGTCATCCAGACCCCTGGAGGTGGTGTCATCCTTAATGGTTTGACCCTGGGAGATAACCAGACCATCACCTTGAGTCCTGTGACAGCAACTCCCAGTCCCCCCATCCTCCTCAACGGCTCCACCACTCTGTTGAGCAGCAAACCCATGGCACCCACCAGCCAGGAAGTCGCCAAAGGCCCCCGAGAGCCCCTTCCTCCAGCTGCTGTCCTCCTGGGTCCACCAGCCCTTCAGGGGGAGGTGAAATCCGAAGAAGAAGAGGCCTTACCATTTGGTATGGAAGTGAAGGCGGAGGAGGCAGACTCCGTCCCACCCCTCTTAACTCTCCCCGATGCCTCCACATTGCTCTCTGACCATAAGGGGACCCTCTTGGGGGCCTTTTCCATGCCTCAAGTTGTCCCATCCAAAGACGAGGCTCCTGCAACCACTCCTGTGCCCATTACACCTCATCCTAGGGGCACTTCCGGCCCTCCGGTTGTTTCCCTGGCCAAGTTAGTCCCTGCAACTCCAGCTTTGCCAACTGCGCCAGACCCTGTGGTCACTGTCAGTGGCCAAGTGACCCTAGCGAACCCATCTCCTACCACCATGGCTACATCTCTGCTTTCCATCCCCAGGTCTTCTCCAGGTCAGGCCACTGTTCTCCACGTTCCTGCCCCATCCCTGGTCCCCATTGCCCAGGTTTCACCTCCTTCCCAGGTTGTACCCCTTTCCCAGCCAGTTTCGGGGACCCAGGTGCTCTCCCCATCTCAAATGGTTCCCATGTCCCCCACTCAGATCTACACCGTACCCCAGGGTCCGCCTGCCCCTCAGCTTGTCTCCCTTCCGCAAGTTCCCCAGGGGTCACAAATTATCTCTCTGCCCCAAGTGGTGCCCACCTCCCAGGTTATGACACTGCAACAAAGCATGGGCAGCCCCATCCAGATCTTGACAAGCGCTGCCCCCATCAAAATGGGTGCCATGGCAGGGACGCAACAGGCCACCGTGGCAGGAGGGCATCTTGGACAGAGCAACAGCGTGCATCTGATCAATACCAATGTTGGTGTGACAGCACTGCAGCTTCCAGGCACAACAGCAGGTATCCATTTTGGGAGGCAAGCAGTTGGGGAAGCTTGAGAAAAGACATGTGCATTAAGGACTTGACTAGAACTATCACAGTGTTGAAGATTTTCATGTGTATCATTAAGACAGGAGCAGGAATGGTCTGAACAATAATTGCCTTGACATTTTTTACTGATTGGGATTGCATAACTTCTGTGAATGAGTATGTGGTAGCCATGGTCAAAGGGGCAACTGTGCCAAGTGGGTTGTCATTCTCTCTGACTAGTTATGAGAAGCAAACCTAGGGATGGAATTCCAAAGTCTGGGAGCAACCACCAAGAAGGCCTTGTCTCCCTTGTTCCCAGCGAAGATGCCAGGAAAGGTGGTGGGGCAGAGAGAAGGGACTCTCCTGAAGCTCTTATAGCTCTAATGGGCTCATAAAGGGAGATTTGTTGCTGTATTTAAGTCATATGGCTGAATGGGCAGCAACGAGAGAACATAAGGTGTCTACCACTTGGGTGGACAAAGAAGAGAAAGAAAGAAAATTGCCGTTTGGATGGATAAGAAAAAGGAGAAATATTTACCAGCTGGGTGGAGAGGGCAAGACAGGGCTCTTGAGATCTTTCCATACCTAAGGCCTCTCCCATTTTCTCTCCACCTTAGGAAATATTCTCCTGAGCAACCCAGCGACAGGCAGTGGCACCATCGTCACTGGCATGGCACTCCAGCAAGGCAAGCTGATCCTAACAGCCACTTTCCCAGCTGGCATGTTGATGGCGCCCATCCTCTCAGCTCCTGCGGTGCCCACCTTGGCATTGCCCATCAAACAGGAACAGGTGGTGACCCCACCCGCATCTCTTGCGGCTGATGAAGGAAGTGGCGGTGATGGCGGTGGCGACAGCAGTGGTCCAGGAAACCTGTTGCTTTCAAGCATCACATCCGGAGTCTCCTCTCTCTCTGCATCTGACAATGCCGGGCAAGCCAGCTTGTCGTCTTTTGCCCCAGACTCTCTCTTCTCCCATCCCGAAAGCCTGGGCATGTCCCAACAGCAAATGGTGTGGCCCAACCCCTTGGATCTTCAAGGGACCAGCTCTGATGGGCTCTTTGAAATGGACAAGAGCCCGATGGTGGAGCAAGCGGGGTTGCTCAGGCTTCCTGAAGACGAAGGCCTCTTGCTGGATGACTCGGGGGGTGACCCCATGGATCCAGAAGCTCTCGACTCGGGGGAGAAAGTGCTGACCCAGCTGCAGTCGGTGCCAGTAGAAGATTCTCTGGACTTATAAAAGAATGGGATAGGTGGGATCCAGTGAGTCGGGCTTGGAGGTAATCTATCACCAGCTGCAGGAAGAGAATGGGATTTTGCCTTTTAATCTATCCTTCTTGGTCCCTTCTCCTGCCATCTCCCAGACCAGGAATGCTGGTTTAGGAACTCTACAAGTGCCTTGATAAGGGAAACTCTTCTCCCATGTTTGTGAGCCTTCCCTCTTCCTGCAATCAGGACTACGGTTGCAACTTTTGTATGAATGTGTGTTGCAAACACTAAAGTAGTGAAACACAAGGGCAATGCCTCCATCCCCTTACAGTTGTGTGTCCAGCACTCTTAGGTGCCACCTTGCGGCTGCCAGTTGAATAGTAAGCACAATCTTGCTTCTCTTTGCTGCCTCTTTCTTGTCTTCAAAAGTTGAGGATGTTCTCCATTTCTTCCTCAACTCTTCAGCCTATGAGTTGCCCATTGAGCATCCTCCGATTGATGATGCAGCTTGCAAAGATAGTAACTTCTGATTAACTTTGGACAGGTAGCACTTACACATGGAAACATTGGTTATTTCCTTTCCCTACCTCCTTGGTGCTAAGGGATGAGGTTGAGCCTAACTCGCTTGACCCCAAATCCCGTTTTGGAAAGGGAGGGAGAATAAATCCAGTTTTTCTTGTGTTCTTTGCAAGGAGGTGAGGGGCATCAAAGCTTTGGTTTCTTGTTGGCTTTTTAGTATTGCATTTAGAGGTATCGGCGCCATCCTAGCAAGTCAAAATTGGAACAGTTGGACATTGCGCCAGTCCTCCAGAGCTAGAGTGTCCTCTGTTCTTTCTCCATTGTTTGTCCCCAAACACTTTTCATTTTGGTTTTTATCAGCCGGTGCCTTATCTGTGGAATAGTCTTTCAACATTTAGTGCAGGCGGGAAAGCAAGAGAAAGCCTGGACTAATCATGACACTACACTTATGTGTGAACATAGGCACATTTTTTAAACTAAGGGACTCGGTGATGCACAGGTTATTCCTAAAAATGAAAGGTACATGCAAATAGATTGTAGATATGGATTTGCAGCTTCTTAAGACATAGTGAAGTGAGTTTTAGTCACAGACAAATATCCCTTTCTATTTGGGGTTGGGAAGAAGTCATGTCTTGTGTTAACTAGGAACACTTTTGAGTGATCATCTGAAAGACAGAAATCTCACAGTATTCCTAAGTACTTGTTGTTGTTGCGTGCCTTTAAGTTCTTTCCGACTTACAGCGACCCTAAGACTCACAGAACGAATTTTAAACATTTTATGAACAAAAGAGCCTCCACGGTGCCAGTTTTTTTGGAAAGGCAGGGCAAGACTTTGAGCCATCAGAACTGAACAAATTAAAAATTAAAATCAGAACAAGGTGCTTTGACTCGTTCCTCTCCAAAGAGTTCCCTTCTGCGTTCTTTTAAAAAATACCTACGTTCTCTTACAAGTGAAATTAGCTTGTTCTATATCAGTGTTTCCCAAACTTTGATCCTCCAGATGTTTTGGACTTCAACTCCCATAATTCCTGATTGTTGGCCTAACTGGCTAAGGCGTCTGGGAGCTGAAGTCCAAAGCAGATGGAGACCAAAGTTTGGGAAACATTATGGGAATATAGGTCCGAAACACAATGCAGAAATAATCTAGTTTGAGACCGCTTTAACTGCCCTGGCTCAGTGCTAGGGAATTCTGGGGACTAGTTTTGTGAGACATTTAGCCTTCTCTGTGAGAGAGCTCTGGTGCCACAATAAACTACAATTCCCAGGATTCCCTAGCACTGAGGGCAGTTAAAGCAGTCTCAGACTGGATTATTTCTGCAGTGTGTATTGGACATAGAGGCCTAGGAGGACCACAACATACTTTAAGTATTCTCCAACGTACCTGCTTTGGGATTTTCAAAACCTCTGAAGGGCATCAGTTTGGAGAAGACTGATATAAATGGCACTGGGTTTAATACATTCAGAGTCCAAACCATTGTAGGGCAGGTTCCTAGTCCTTTTGTACCCCCAAAAATGGTACCTAAGAGTTCGACAGAAGTTTGTCCTCTCAAACAGAAATTCTTGTGCCTTTTTTCCCTCTGCTACTATCATTTTCTGCTGAACCACTCAGTTAATATCCATATTTTTTCCTGAAACTGAATGGTACATAGTTCAAAGAAAAGAAAAGTACTGTTGAGTGGAGTTGTTTGTTGGGGTTTCTTATACTCTGTCAGTTGACACATATTTTGTCATAAAGAAAGAGGGGGGGGGATAAAAATAGTTGACATATATCTGTGGCGGGTATCCCATCATTCCTGAAGAGAAAGGATGGGATCTAAGCAAATGATTTTGATTGTCGGGATGTTTTTCCTCCTCTTCTTTCCCAACCAGGTACTGCAGCATTACATATTTTCCCTTTGTTTGTGAGAAGCAATCAGTTCAATGAGATATTTTTATATCTTTTCTTGTTTTTAAGTGTATTTCTGATATATATATATGTATATTTTATATATATATAAATATATTTTATCCTAGAGCGCTGTATGTGTGTATATATTTATATTGTTGCTATTATTATTACTACTACTGCAGTAGCAACCCATATTCTCTGGGGTTAGGGGTGCAGGACCCATGAAAGTGGGGGAAAACAAATTAAAAACATTGCTTTAACCTGAGAGAACACCTCTCTGAGAATCTTTAGGTCCTCCAGCATAACTCTGTGGTCAATGTCCACCAGAGGTTGACCATATAATCACTTTGGAGGACATACAAATGCCTAGAGAAGTATTTTCTTAGGAATCTCTAGGTCCTCCAGCATGACTCTATGGTCAACGTCTGGCAAAGTTGTGCTGGAGGAGCTAGAAATTTCTAGAGAGAATATATTAATCAAATCTGCAAAAGTCAAAGCCACAAATGTGAAGGTCCAACTACACTACTGTTTAAAAGCAGTTAAACATGATAAAAATGCTGCTTGCCCCAGTTATAAGACTTTCCGCAATAGCCAGTGAATAGTCAAAGTCCTGGGTAAATAAGAAAGTCTTTGCCTGCCAGCAGGAAGAGATGGACTCCAAGCTTCCCACTAGGAGGAATTCCATAAACTGGAGGCAGGCATTGAGAAAACTCTCATCCTCATCAACTGTACCTGTGAAGATGGTGGGACCAAGAGAAAGGCCACTCTGAAGTTCTTTTAAAGGTCTGGCAAGGTCAGAGCAAGAGATACAGGAGCTTTTTGCTCAAAGAAAACGGATTTCAGCTGGATGGCAGCGCCCTTCTCTGTGCCTTACTTCATGACGTTGTTGCTCTTCATCAGTTCTCTTCCTGCAGGAGACAATTGTAAAAGTGAATCTTTTGTCCAACGTATTTTTCCAGCTAGAAAAAAAGACACTTGCTTTTATGTCTATCTGCAGGAAGAGAACTGAAGCATTACGATGTCATTTGGTAAGGAATGCAGAAAAGCACTACTCTTTGGCTGAACTTTCACTTTCTATCCCCATGTGATACACTTCACAGTCTTCCAGATAGCCTGGACCTAATAGCAATTCAGTAATAGCAAGTACATCTCTATACCACTTCTCACTGAACTAGCACTACCTAAGTGGTTTACAATGTGTAAGCCAATTGCCCCAACAAGTTGGGTACTCATTTTACCGAGCTACGAAAAGATGGAAGGCTGAATGGACCTTGGAGCCCAGCCTGGGATCGAACTCACAACCTTGTGGCTGCCGTACTTTCTAGTTCATAACCAGTATTTCAGACTAGTCACCCGTGAAGCTGCTTCAACAGGGAAGTTACATGTTCCCTGCAAACAGTTTCCAAAGGCAGCCTCATGCAGAAAGTGATGGCATGAAATCAAGGCAAACGGACTTACTGCGTCCAGACTTGAAGGTTTCCTTGTGAAAATGCCTTAATGGGGATGCAGTGAGTGCTTCTCAAGTGTTTCTCTTATGGTTGATTTTCCACACAGAGCAAGTTTGCTGTTTTAGCTACTGCCACCATCATCCCAGCTCTGAAACAAAGCTTCTCTTCCTCCCGACAGTAGCTTCCCCCTTTCTTTTCATTTCCCTGAGAGGCTGTTAAGTTGCTAGGAAGGAGTAAGTTGATCCAGGTTGGATAGTATTACTCAGATGGCTGTGTAAGCAATATCTTCTGGGATGGAAATATTTAGAAGGATTTGATTTTGCCCTGAATTGGGTGGGAAAGCAGGGGATGTGGATGAAAAAGAGACCACTCCTCTAAGGCAAAATTAACCCTTTTTAATATCCTAGAAATATCTTGTTCCAACTTATATGCAGAACATATTGTAAGAAAAGCAGGCTTGGACACAGAAGAAGGAGGAGTGAAAATAGGAGGAAGGAATATTAACATGAAGATGACACCATAATGCTAGCAGATAATTTCACAGACCTGGAACAACTACTGAGAAAGATCAAGGAAGAAAGTGCAAAGGCAGGCTTACTGTTGAACATAAAGAAAACAGTGACTACGGAGAAACTACACAAATTCAACCAAGACAATGAAGAAATAGAAATAGTAAAATAATTTTCATACCTGGGATTAAACATTGATAGTAACAGGAACTGCAGCTAGGAAATCAGAAGAAGATTAAGAATGGGGAGGGTCGGGTGGCTGTGAAAGAACTAGAAAAGATCCTGAAATGCAAAGCTATTCAAACTGAGCACAAAAGTTAGACTCCTCCAAGTCACTGTATTCCTTCTTAGCAGTAAGGATGTGAGAGCTGGACAGTTAAGAAAAAGGATAGGAAGAAAATCAATTCACTTGAGAAGTGATGCTGGAAAAGACTACTGAGGATCCCATAGACAGCCAAAAGGACAAACCAATGGGTCCTAGAGCAGATCAAGCTCGACATCTCCCTGGAAGCCAAGAGGACAAAACTTAGGCTGCTGTATTTTGGACACATCAGGAGAAGAGAGGATTCATAAGAAAAACCATAATGCTGGGAAAGGTGGAGGGAAGGAGAAAGAGAGGAAGGCCACATACTAGATTGATGGACTCGATTGTCATGGGTATGAATTTACAGAAACTAAGCAGAGCAATGGAGGATAGGGAGTCTTGGAGATGTCTCATCCACAGCGTCACCATGGGTCAAGATCGACTTGAGGACAGTTAAAACAAAATATCCTAGAAGAACCAGTGTAGTTTAGTGGTTTATGGATTGCACTAGAACTCCTAGGATCCTAACTTAGCTTTGCCATGGAAACACCAACAACATCCTCCTACCTGGAGCAAGCCTTGTTAGGCAGGTCATAGAATCATAGAGCTGGAAAGTACCCCAAGGACCACCTACTCCAAGCCTTGCCATGCAAGAAAGTGCTGCTAAAACAACCCTGTGAGGTGGCCATTTAACTTCTGCCAAGGCAGAAGAGTCTACCACCTTCAGAGGCAGGCTATTCCACGGCTGAACAGCTCCTACTGTAATGGATGTAGTATTATTCCTCCACCTTTGTACTAAGACGCCGGGAATTCTGATTTTAGGTCCACCGCTCAAAACATCTCTCTCCAACCATCCCTCACCCATAAAAGTGAGTTGTTGCTGTCCCCAGCCACTACACAAGGCCTCTTGTTATTTGTCTTGCAACAGGTTATTTGTCTCAGGAATGGCTGCTAGGTTGGTGGTGGGGAAACATGATCTGCACATGGGAAGAGCAAAAGGGGCAAGGAAAAGAAACAGAAGGGGCTCTGCTTGGGGAGGGGGACTGTTCTGTCACCTGGCAGGAACAAGAAGAACAAAGGGAGACCATGAATGTTTTTTTTCATGGGGATTCACCAGCCACAGGGGAAAAGAAACCTTACGTACAGTATTATGGGCACAGCCAGACTGATTTTGTTCCAGGCTTCTTCAATATTGTACGGGGTTAAAATAAACCGAAATGAGGAGTGCATATAAAAAGTCTCTGATCGTACTGGGAGCTGACAGAATATATTCCAGGATAAACAAAAGGCGTATAGATTTCCAAAATAAAATTCAGAAAGAATAGAAACAAAATCTGGGATTTACTTAATCCATCTGGATGTACTATCTAGGTGTGCAAATCTTTGTAAATTTTGTTCTCAAAAGCAAGACCATCTAACTTCATCCTTTTTCTCGTCACTGAAAGAGAGTTGTCGAAAGTGCATAGTTTTCAAAGACTATTTACAGTGCAGGACTTATTTTTGACCAAAAATATGCATGCAGGGGGTTTTTTGCGTAGAAAAGAGTACTTTAAACTCAGAAAACAAGTTTTGTCTACATAAAACAGCATTTTCTGCACAGCAATTTGGGGGGACCCCCATGGCAAAAGTCTCCTGCAAAATCTATGTGGCCAGATAGCATCGCAATTGACTAGAATGAGGAGGGTTTTAGCAGTGTAGACAAGCCCTAAGAAGCCCAGCAAAAGGTGGTAGTATTAGAGCTTTGAGTCCTTTGTTCATGCTTCCTAGGATGAGAGTCAGAATCCATGTTCCAAAGGTGGAAAGCAGAAGGCACCATCCAAAACAGGTAGGCCTGAGCAGATGCAATGAGACAAAAGAAGATGCAGATATGGGAAGGACATAGAGCTGTTCCTCTATAAGTTTGCCTCCTTCTCAGCTACCCCCAACACAGGGGAGCATCTCAAGTTTCCATAACCTGACAACCCCTCCAAAGAAAGGTTTGTCATCCAAGGGTGACGGTGGTTAAAAAGATTCCTCTCTCACTTTTCTCTCTCTCTTTCACTGTTCTTGTACAGTTGGCCAATGGCTCTCCGCAGCTGCAGTCTGCGTGGGCTGGGCCTGTAACTGATACCCCCAGACATCTACCCCAGGCGACTGTCTCTAGAGTCATGAGACAGACAGAGAGAAAGGGAGTCCTGACAGCAAAGAGAAGTGGAGGTGTGGGGCAAGGGGAAATAAAGTATGTTTTTGGAAGGGGGATATGGCTATCCCAGATAAAAAATTGGCGGGTGTCAGACTTGCCTCTTGCTCACCTCCTATGCTCCTGCCATAGTGGGACAGATTTGGTTTCCTCTGTCAAAAAGGCAGGATTTGCTCATGTCCTCTGCTCCAAAGAGAGCATTGTCTTTTGTACTCAGGACTCCTTGTAGGTGGCATATCAGGTTTACAGACCCTGCCTGAGTTGGGTTTTAAAAGCCGGAGGAGCTGGGAGTCACTGTCTCATCTTCTTGGAGCAGGTCACCTGTGTCCTATCCTCTCCACCATGGATTTTGGTTTCACCCAGGAGCAAGTGGCGTGCGTGTGTGAGGTATTGCAGCAAGGGGGCAACATCGAGCGTTTGGGCCGGTTCCTTTGGTCATTGCCAGCCTGTGACCACCTGCACAAGAACGAGAGTGTCCTGAAGGCCAAAGCCGTGGTGGCTTTCCACCGAGGAAACTTCCGGGAGCTTTACAAGATTTTGGAGAGCTACCAGTTCTCACCGCACAATCACCCCAAGCTACAGCAACTGTGGCTCAAGGCCCACTACATCGAAGCCGAGAAGTTGCGTGGAAGACCATTAGGGGCTGTGGGGAAATACAGGGTGCGACGTAAGTTTCCCCTGCCGCGGACCATCTGGGATGGAGAGGAGACAAGCTACTGCTTCAAGGTAAGGCTACCATACACTCCAACTGTCCTGATTTGGCAGGGAAAGTCCTGATTTAATCCTCTGTCGTCCCACTTTTTCAAGTGCTTTTAAAACATCCCAATTTCTCTCTCCTTCTTCCCCTTTGCTCTTTATCTGCAGCATACTTCCATTGCTACAAGCTGGATTCAAAGGGCAAAAATAGTTTGTACTCCATTAACTCTGCAAAAGGCAAAGGAGAGAAGGGGCTGTAACCTTTCCCTTCCCTTTCTTGAATTGACATTCTCATCCTTATACGGTATGTCTGATCCTGATTTCCACTCCACCAAATGCATCTCAGGAAGCAGACTTAAGTCTATGAAAGTCATGCTGTTAGTCTCAAAAGTACTACAAGACCTTTCTACATACTGATTCTACAGATTCTACAGGCTAACACGGCTATATCCTTGGATTGGATTAGCAGATTAGTATTCCAATTTAGTTTACTTGTTTGGGATTGTTACAATGCCTGCTTACATCTATTGTAACTTTGGTAGTCAACTCAAACAGTACCACTTAAATAATCTTCTCTTTTCCACCACCAATAAAAATGGATAAAAAAGGGGAAGGGGAAGTCAGTGTTATCGGAAAGAAAATGTATGAAAATGCTTATACAGGTACAATTCAGAGTCTGCATCTACACTGTAGAACGTACAGTGATCCAATATAAGGAGAGGTGGAATACAAATATTATTAATACAGTGTGACACCACTTTAACTGTCATGGTACTATCCTACAAAATCCCAGGATTTGTAGTTATTATGAGGCACCAGAACTCTTTGGCAGAGAAGGTTAAACACCTTGTAAAATTCTAGGATTCTATCAGATGGAGGTACAGCATTTAAAAGTGGTTTCAGACTGCATTATTTCTACAGTGTAGATGTACCCTCATTGAGAAAAAAAAATATGAGGTTTTGTTCTCACTGTTTCTATTTTCCTCAACAGCTTTATGTTTTGTCTTTGACTGCAGTTACTTTATTGACTCCTGCTTTTCTGTTGCAGGAAAAATCCCGGAGTGTGTTACGGGAATGGTACATCCACAATCCCTATCCATCTCCTCGGGAGAAGAGGGAACTGGCAGATGCCACTGGATTGACCTCTACCCAGGTCAGCAACTGGTTCAAGAACCGACGCCAAAGGGACCGGGCAGCAGAGACCAAGGAAAGGTGAGGACTGCCCATGTGGGACTAGCATGTAAGTTCTGGGGTTTTACTAAAGCATAATGGATAGATGTGTATAGATGTCTGTGGCCTATCTATTTTGTACCAACATAGCAAAGAAGGTGGAGGAAAGACAAGTTGTTTTCACTGATTACTTTTAATTGATCAATTAAATGAGTCCTGTTACCTTTGGACCTCTTTCCACAGTCCTATCAGATGGATAGATTTTCTTACCATCTGGGGACAGTGATTTTGTGGTCTTCTCTTTCTCCTTCTTGTTCTTCCTCCTTGCAGGGAAAACAGCGAAGGTGGCTCTCTGAAGGAAGGAAGGGACCTGCCACGAGAGAGACACGTTATCCTCAGCTCCGATGATGAGAGCTCCCCCATTGACAGCCCAGCAGCTCACGGATCCAGTCCCTCCCTGATCTACCCTGGCTTGCCACTATCGGATCCAATGGGAAACTCTGCTCATGGTGCCCAAATGATGGATTTTCTGCAACACCAGCCTCTCCAGAACAGCCTCCTGGGACCCCTCACTTCCACTCTTGTCGATTTGGGATCCTGAAACAGTACAGCGTGGAAAACACAACCTCTATTTCCCTGCATGCATTGCCAATGGACTCCTCCTTTGTTCTAATGCTTTCAAATATTGACTGGCATCCTGTACACAGTTATGCATTTGTAACTGTTCCACATTCAGTAACACTACATAGTCATGTTGTTGTTGTGTGCCTTCAAGTCGTTTCTGACTCATGTGCCTCCCCAAATGACAAACCCCAGGATTCCATAGGATGGAACAAAGGCAGCTAAAGTGGAATAATAGCACTATAATTCTGAATTAAAAGCAATTATAATAATAAAACAGCGCCGTTGGCAATACTTACCACAAGACGTCGCCTTTGACTAGTAGCTGCTGTGTATATCAAGCATGGGTAGGGCATCTTTTTTCATAGATGGGGAAAACCTATCAATAGCTCCCAATTGCATAGCAGTTTTAGGACTCTTCAACTGCAAAGCATCACTGCCAGGGCAGTTGTGAGATTCACAGTCACCTGGTGTCACAGTCCCCTCCTCTGACCCTGTCCGCCTTCCCTTCTTACTCCTTACTTTCTTTTTAAAAAACCTAAATCACATTACCAGAACTTCTGAACTGCATTTAAAAAAGTAAAATATAAAATAAAGTGACAGCCATGTTAGATAGGGCAGGGTTAAGGGGGAATGCAGGAGAGAGTGCAATGGCAGCAGTAGCCACAGTCTCGCAGTTGTGAAGATGTGCAATAATGGCTGCTCATGAAACCAGTATGTTTGTGTTTTCATTGATTTGCATGACTGTGGTGAGAATGGGACTCATGCGATAAATCCATAGTGTGAATGAGCCCCTGTTCTCCTTAGCTCACACACAAACAGCACCAAATGCACTCAGTGGCAAAATCAATGTCCCCATAGAAGTGAAGTATAATCATCCTTCCGTATCCACGGATTCAAGCATCCACGGCTTGACACCAAACCCCACTGGATCCCAAGGACCCACTGTAGAAGGTGTTACTGAAGATACAGGGGTTGGAAGTAAAGGACAGGTATATACAGCAGCAGCAGCCTCTGTTTAAATGGAAAAGTCCCCAATTAAGAAGGTTGATTAAGATTTTAGCCTGGCTCAAAGCCACTGGATTCAGACAAAACTGTATTCATTTAAATTTTTATTTAAAATTTCATTTACAATTTCATTTAAAATTATTTTAAATATAAATAGAGGTGCAGAAGAACTATGAATAAATATATAAATAGATAAATACAATATTGGGAAAAACCCATTCAAGCACGTAACAGAATTTGAAACACAAACAGATTGCAAATGTGGAGGCAAGGAATGGAAGGCCGGATGAGGAGTTCTTCCCCTGTCAAGATAAAAACCGACCAGAACATGAAGACACCCTGATCTATGCCTTCACAACTGCAGTCCTGACCTTCTGCATTCTCAGCTTTGTAAGATCACAGTCTCTCTGAAACCTTCTGACTTCACCAAACTATAGATCCAGTCTACCCCACTATTCCTTCCTCTGGAACTTTGACATTCAGGCACATACAGTATAATGTTATATAGGGATCCAATGCTTTCCAGAGCAAATTATGAACACTTCAATTGTCTACAGATAACGACAAATGTACACAACAAAGCAACTTAATACATAACAAAGAGTCAAATTTTCCATGTCCACGTGGACCTAAAAAACAGCCATTTGGGTTAAGGCTAACTAAACCAGCTGGGCTGCATAGCATAAAACATACTACTTCAGCTTAAGTTCTGGTGAATGGAAAGACAAGATAAAAGCTTCGACAATACATTTTAAAAAAAATTCTCACTTTTCCAGCCCACTAGACAACATTTAAGAAAAGTCATGGTTAGAAAAACAAGGTATTTAAAAAACAACAACAACACAGAGATCTTTCTCCTTCTCAACATTATGCCTACTCCTTTCAGCACTGCCAATCAAGCCCTAAGGCCCACATAAATACCTAAAGCAAAGTGATCACTAGTGGTCAGCATTGCCGTGTCTTCCACTTTCATAGATTTCCCATCCCTTTATGGTCAGTGGCTGGCTAGCGCCATGACCCAAAACATCACAGATCAGCTTTGGGTTGTCATAGGTGCATAGTACATAAAGGGTGGCAAGTAGGTAAACTGGAAGTAATGAAGGTGCACATCCAACTTTTGTGGCTGTGGGTATGCTTTTCCTTCCCTTCAGCAACCAGCGTCTGGAAACTGAAGGCACAGCAAATGATAATACAGTGCTGGCAGGGTGCAGGGCATTGTTAAGCAGTAGAAAGGAGCAGCAAATGGGGGGAGCAGGGACTAATGCATTATGGGTGGCCACAAAGGGAGTCCAGTCCTATCCTTCACCACTACGCTACTGCTCTATGGTGCCCTAGACATGAAGGCCCTGTTTGCCACAGAAGGGGAAGACAAGCACTACCTTGCAAACACATTAACTGGGAAACTCAGTCATTATTGCTAACTGACCAAAGATAGGTGCCATTTTCCCAGTGGAGGGATATGCCATTACCGGTACTGCACAAAGCATCAGGGGATAAGCTCCAGTAAAGACAAATCATGGAAGAACTGAGTGTTAGGGATGGATTTCTCAGCCAGCAGCAGATGGAAAGGCTTGGGAGGCTCTAGGTCATCTTCCCCACTGGAGAAGTCATCTCTCACAATGCGATTGTTGAGGAGGCTGAATCTACGGGCTTTCAGGCTGGAAGAGGAAATGAGTGATAAGCGGTATCATTTAATGAGTTCTTTCCTGTTGACAGCTATCTGCAAAGGCCAGACTGCAATAGATTCTCCACACAGACAAGCTACTGCGTGATAGTTGCCATTATTATCTGATAAAACAAGATAATGAAATTAGTATGCAAGGTAAGCTCACTTAGCAGCTTCCAAAGTGATGATAAAGGACTAGAGACGGCCATTTATAACTGGATCCCCCTTGATAGCTAATTAACACCTAGTTTTAGAAACACACAGAACAAATGGAATCACTTACTAATAACAATAATTGCCTTGTGGCCATGAGAAAGAGGGAATGAGGGATGAAAGCTCATTACATGGTGACTTCTCCAGTTTTGTACATATGCATATACATATATGACACTTTCACAGGGGTCTTTTGCCCCTAACCCCAGCAAATGTGGAGGGCCTACTGTATATGTTTTATTTTTTAAAATATTAATTTGATATAGATAATGATGTTGTTTGTAACAGTACTTCCAAGCCCAGAGTCTCTTTTGGCCAATACTAGACATACCAATATGGCTTCCGCTCCTGTTTCGTCATCACACGCCACAGCTGGGCCAGCTCTCTAGTAGCCTCTGTAGAAGCCATGCCAGGATAAGCCCTGCCAACACAAAACAAAACAAACACACACACTAATTTGGCCATTCAGACTCATAAGGAGTGTGCACACAAGGCAGAACCAACGCCTCATGTCCCCTCAAAGGTGCCAAGAGAACAAGGTTGCTGTAGCAACTCCCTGCCAGCCAGCCTTCTGCTCTCCATGAAGAGCAATGTTTTAAAATGCTTAGTAAACAAAAACATGAATGAAACTGAACTTCAGCACACACCCATCCATCTTCTCAACCCACAGATGTAAGGATTTTATTTTATTATATATATATATATATATATTTGTGCAGAGGATAGCCAACTCACAGAGGAGCCTAGCAATTTATAACTAAAAACAACCGCAAGGGATTGGGTTGCACTTCTCTCAGACCCGTGTTTGCTTAAGGAATGGTCTTGCTTGAGAGCTCTAGCTTGTGATGCTGCCTCTCTCCGTTCCCTGGCTACAGGTCTTTTGATAAAATCTTCTCTAGCTCACCTTTCATAGAGGAGGGAATTAAATATACCAGCCTTCATGATTGCTAAGAAGCACACATGAGCAGCCTCTTATCTACAAGCACAGGTTTCCTAGAATTTGAGGCTATCCAACAGATTTAAAATTTCAAATCTGTAATTGTATAAAGAGATATGCCAGTGACAGAATTTCAACTGGTATCATATTGACATGTGGTCTTGGACTCCCCTCCAGAATATAAGGAAATCAGAACAATGGACCACCTTCAAGGGTTGTTAAGATTACATTTGATTTAAGAGCTCTTGAAAAAATGATTAACATGCTTTTGGCCTTTTCAAATTAATGTTATTTTTTTAATGTTGCACTTTATTGATGTTATTGGACACCTCTCTGTGATCCTGAGATATAGGAAGGGATATAACTATTTAAACCAATCAATCAATCAATCAAAAGTGAGTGCGTGTGTGTGAAAGTGAGAGAGCAAGAGCGAGAGGAGGACCTGAACACTGCACATACATGCTAATTACTTTTGCTTTACATTTTAAAAACAAACAATTCATCAGTATCTTTCTTGTATGTAGTGTGAAGAAATGGAAGAGATCTATTAATTAGAGGGATTTTAGCCTCTCCATAGAAGTCTGGCTGTTTTCTCACCGGATGAAGTGCTTGCGATTCAGGCGGCAGAACATGATAAACCCATTCACACATTTCTTCTTCAGCTTCAGAGGAGAGGAGCTACTGTGCTTCTCACAGGCTAAGGCCTGGCACTTCTGCCTCCTGACCACTTTCTTCTTCTTCTTCTGAGAGGCTACCTGAAGTGGCTTCCTGGCCCTCTTGCATGGCACCCAGGTGCTGTCACTGTTCTCATCACTGGAGGACATGGGGCATTCAGGCCTGAGGGTGGCAGCCTCCTAGAAAGACAAGATAGAGGTAGGGTCAGGTCAGATGGCACCATGCAGAAAGAAGCAATTTAAATTGCCTCATAAAAAATCAAAATGAAGCATGATTTTTGAACTTTCCTCTGTAGAAGAAAGCACTTCTGGCTAAACCCTACTAGCACAGTGACTATTACAATAAGTAACATGTTTTCAAACACATACAATGAAATTAATTTGAAATAACTGTGGTTTAGTTTATAATATGAAATTGCTTAGTTGCACAGAAGTACAACTTACATGTATCTGTTGTTTGGAATCATTAATTCCTAAGGTATGTGATAGACAAGAACACACAAGGACATGTTTTGGTAAGGCTCTAAAACTCTGGAAGAAAATTCAAAGTATTTAATGGAACGATGTAGAAATCCCAGGATTCCATCTAAAAACAGAACTGAGGCAATTAAAGTTGTATCAACGGCTGCAATTGTGTGGTATGAAAGAGTCCATAGTAACTGATCATCCCACCCCTACTACCTGCTGCTTTGAAAACCATCTAAAGGTGCATCTACTCTGTATAAAAATGCAGTTTGACAGCACATTAAATGCAATGGCTCCATCCTACAGAATCCTGTGATTCGTAGTTTTGTGAGGCACTAGCACTCTTTAACAGAGGAGGCTGAAGATCTTGTAAAACTAGAAATCCCAGGATTCCATAGGAATCCTACATACTACAGAGTTTAAAATGGTGTCAAACGGCATTATTTCTACAGTGTAGCTGCACCCCATGTTGATGGCTGTAGTCACAACTGTGGCAGAAAAACCCATGTAATAATTCTGACAGTGGAACTAGTGGTTCCAAGTTTCACAGCATGACTTCCCTGGTGCACAAAATAACGCCCCTTGCCCCATCCCAACACTTTCTTCCCACCTCTTTAAAGAACGGTTTGTGCCATGATGAAGATGCTATCTCATTCACTCTTGACACGGGGCTGGGATTGCTTTTACCCATTTCATTGTAGGAAAGGTAGCAGTGATCCATTGTGAGTGCTGACTGCAAGAGGGGAGGGAAGAAATCAGAGAGAGGGGCTGTTGCAAGGAAATGTTTAAAGGTTGTAGTGGTGCATGATAGGAGTGACAAAAAGGAACGTTATGTCCCAAATGGGTTTTTCCTTCAACAGCAAGATTTATTGTGCTAACAGCAAGTGCTAACAATCACTGTTACATGATCTTAGCTAAGATTCGACCAGTCCTTATGTCTGGAATTTAGTGAGCGAATTCCAGGGCAGTTTAACTGTTCATGTGGTACAAAGTTATTGGAACAATTAGTGGCTCTAGCTATTTGGAAATAATAGTTAATGAGTCACCAACTGTAGACATTTTGGCCCAGAGACAATATGCTATATATACTGTAAACTTGCCCTGCTCGGCATGTGTTGAACAAAATAAAAGGGAGTGACTACTTAACAGGGTTGGTGCCTACAGCATCTTTAATTCCCAATGTTTCATATGAATACAGCATTTTAAACCTGGCTGATGGAATCAGACGAAATTTACCAGACTCTGGACTCCTTTGAACTGTCATAGACCATATCATGGCAATTGCCTACAACAGTCCCAGCTTGTCAGGGGCTGTCCTGATTAATTCTCTGCTGCCTCACTCTTTCAGTTGCTTCTTACATGTCCCAGTTTTGGATGTGAGGACGATCTGGCTGCGACATCTGTCACCCCATTGATTGCCAGGGTTGATTCGGCTGATGTCCTGGTTTTTCTCTCCCACTTTCCCCCTTCCTCTTCAACTTACTTCAGTTACTCCAAACTTTTCGTTCAAAGTGCAAAGGTAGTCTGAATTCAATTAACTCAGGACAGAGGAGAAGAGGGGCCAGAATTTTGCTCTTCCACTACACTCAGGCAAAAGCAAATGGCAGCAACTTCTGACTTTGTTGGATATCTCAATTTTCATCTGTGAAATACTGGAAGGTACCCATACCTCTGCCAGTTCTTACTGATTTTCCATCTAAACACTCCTTCTCACCCCAATTACTCCTTTTGCTTTTAAATTTATTTATTTTTTCATTTACTCTAGTGTTGATCGTGGAACTTGCCATAAGTGGACCAGGCTCCAACCAATGGCCACATATTTCAGTCTTGGAGGAGGAACAGGAAGAGGGGAGATCAGATGTAGTACAGATGCTACAGAGGATGAACAGCCCTCCAGTTGTTGTTGGACTGTAACTCTTGTCATCTCCAACATCAGGGGTGGGGGGTGACTGTTATCCAAGAACATATGGAGGGCCATGTTTTCCTTGTCCCTGCTCCACAGGGTGAATACATATTGGAATAGATCTGTTTCCATGTGAAACAGCTTTAGAGAAACATAGCAGAGAAATATACAAAGCCAAGGGGAAAGGATTTACCTTCCTCAAGAGGGTTCTTGAAAGGGTCTGAGAAAAATTACTGGACTGAGGGGATAGATAAACATCTTCAAACAACACTGCAGGGAAAGAGAAAGGTTCTTGTAAATCTCATGAAAACACTTTCAAAGAAGGCTATACCCCCCTCCCCTCATCTCAGGCCAAGACTGGCGAAGGTAAATGCTATACTGAAGTACAAATTAAGCAAATACCAGTTTTATAATTTGTTTTCAGTTTCTCATTCCTCAGCACTTATACACACACAGAGCAATAAAAGCCTCACCTCAAAGGATAATGCGGAGCACACCACTGAGTCAGTGGTGCACCCGAAAAGTCAGACCCAAGGCACCAATGCAACCAGTGTCACATTCAGAAATCACAACTTCAACATGGCCATTGTCCATTTGTGCCATGGAGAGAGTTGATTGATAGAACATGAAAAGATAGCAACTGAGAATATATGGCAAGGGATAGAAAAGAGAGGAACATTCCTGACACAGCATCCACTTTCCCAGGGACATTTCCTCCCACTGTGCCTTACGACCTTTTCACACTTCAGAGTTATAGCACTATGATTCCACTTCAACTGGTACCACCGCAGGTTCATTTGGCAAGGGCACAGGAAAGAGCCTTCTCAGTGGCTGTTCCCGCCTCTGGAATTCCCTTCCACAGAAGGTCAGACTGACCCCAGCCCTGCTCTCCTTTTGCCAGTAGGCAAAGATCTCTTTCCATTTTAATGAGTAACTGCTTGCAGAGAACCTTTTTATAGATGTGTGTGTGTGCTTTGTTTTAATTTCTGTATGCTTTTTAATGATTTTATATTAATCTATAACTAATTGTTTTAATATGATTGATTATTAATTGTGTTTACATTTTTATTACTCTGGTTTTAGCTGATCCTTTTTGTGAGCCACCTTGGGTGCCACTCCAGGAGAAAGGCGGGATATAAATGACATGAAATAAAATAAAATAAAATAAAATAAATAAGGTACATGAAATAGTTCCCTGCATTTCCTTCCACCTACTGAAGTTCATACTTGGAGGTGTCTTGCATTTTTAAAAGACTGTTTTACAATCTCACACTTTAGAATGCTCCTATTCTACCATCCTTGCAAGTGATGAGACTTATGTTAGGTATCAGAATGTCAGACACAACTGATCCTTGTTCTTTTCTGCTGTTTTACCTGGGGAAAGTGCCTCCTGACCACCTTGGAGGATGTGTCTGGGGAGCAGCCGAGAAGGAGAGGAGAAAAGCGAAGGGCTCAGCCCCAAATCTGAACAACTGTTGCTTTGGGTCCCAGTCCCAGGAGAGAACAGCTGCAAACTCTCTGTTAAGAAAAGAGTGTAATTTATTAAGTCGTTTTGTATATAGACAATGTTGAATAGTATGAGGGAGTTAACAGCATACGTTGTATGCCTCTCATCAGTATTTAGGCTACATTCCAGTAAAACACTTGTGTATATGCATATGTGCCTTTATGTCACCTGTCGACTTATGGCAACCTCATGAATTTCATAGGGTTTTCTTATGCAAGGAATAATTGGAGGTTGTTTTGCCAGTACCTTTCTCTGAAATATAAGCTACAGCATCTGGCATTCACTGGGTCTTCCGTCCAAGTACTAACCACAGCTGACTCTGCTTGCCTTCCAAGTTCAGAACGGCAGGGGATTAGACAGGATGGGCCTTGTGGTCTCTTCCAACTTTATTATTTTAGGATCTGGTACCTTACTGAGATATAAATTCAATTTATTGGGGATTTAATTGGCATAAACTAGTTTAGGATTATACTGTGCATCTCAGCTTGTACTCTGCTCTCCTGCATCAAGGTCCCTAAACCCTGCATTCCAGCACGTATTTCCTCCAGCTTTCCAAAAAGGTGCTTGCAACTCACCATGTGTGATCCCCACTGGAGACTGGGCTGAGAGCCAAGGGCTGGCTCTGGGTCCTTCTTCGTCTTCCTCCTCATAAGAAGAATTATAATATACCAACTCCTGCCTGAAAGCACAATTGAGGTGGTTAGCAAGCCAGTCAAGGGGTGGCACTAGTATCAGTCATAAAAAGAGTGGCTGTGTTACTGTGTGCCTTCAAGTCATTTCTGACTGATGGCAACTTTAAGGACAACAAAACATGGGGGAGGGGGCAATGGCAAGATTATTTCAAAGGGTTTGCTATTTTCTTCTTCTGAGACTGACAAATTGTGACTTGCCCAAGGTTACCTACCCCATGGATTTCTATGGCTGATCAGGGATTTGAATCCTGGCCTCTGAAACCTGTGAATTCTTCTCCAGCGACTACTATCAACAATGCCAGCCCTTCTAGTCTTCAGAGCCTATCTCTGTTCAAATCTCATGGGCAGTGTTAAAAAGAAATTCCAGGTGAAAGATCTAGTTCAAAGCCACAGCCTTGTGGAAACCCACTTTCAAAATATGACAGTTTTGTTATTCTCTGCTCTTAACCCATCAGTAAATATCCAGACTCTCCAGTGTACTTACTGATATTGCTCATTGTAGGCAACTTGTGCTGCACACACAGAAAATGCCGTCTCTTCCTCTTTGCATTCCTGTTGGTTGCTATCCAAGTTCCAGTCTGCCAATAAGATTTACAGAGGAAGGGGGAAATTTTGTTAAAACATTTCAAGACCCATTTACTTCATGTTCTTTGAACTACAGAAAGCAAATTTTATCACAGTCAAGTACAAGAAGGTACATCACGCAGAAGAGACCTTTCCATTAAGAGCTGCCTCTCAACGTTTGATAAAATCCAAGTTGGAATTTCCTTTTTAAGTAAGCACTGAATACAGATATGAACTGAAATGTGTGTGTGTGTTAACATTTAATATACAGTCTTTGAAATGCTATTCTGTAAAAGTCAGGTGAGTCCAGCTGAGGTTAAGCCCTTACAAATTCCATTGATTTGAGAAGGGTGGGGAATTAAGCACATGTATCTGTGCCCACAGTCATTCCAGAGAATACAAAACATACCAAGTTCAAGATAATTTTTTAAATTTCAAATGACAAACTAGTATAAAGGAAATAAATTCTCTGATTATTGTATTTCCCTTTTTATTTTTATTTTTACTGAAGTTCACAGAAATCATCTATGAAGCCATAATGAAAGCCACCCCCATGTTGTGAAATGGGAATCCCATTTTATTGGCGTCCAGAAAGGCATTACCTGTAGGCTGGTGAGATTCTGACACTAGAACTTCGAGGCTGGGAAAGAAAGGCGTAGGCTCCTGAGAGGATGAAAGAACCAAGGGCTCTTTTCCCGCAGCAAACACGCTCTCCTCCCTGTGGACATCAGCTTGGGAAGGGATGTTCTCAGCCTCCAGAGAAAGGCACTTGCGTGCTTTCCTGATCACACTTCGCCGCTCTGCAAGACCGAACAATATGAAGTCATTTGGGAGAAGATTAGTCTGAGCTATCTGAGGGCTAGTCTACACATAAATGCATTATGGGCACATCTTTGAATTTCCGCAGATACTCCAGTAAAAACTCCAAGGACTTTTTCCATAGAGTTTTTCGGAGGGGAAGGGGCAAAAAACCTGAACTCCTGCAAATTGTGTATAACTGGAAGGAGGATATTTTAATCATGTAGACAAGCCAGTCATCTGTTTCGTTTCAGCAGGTACTTTAAAGGCAAAACTCTTCCTTCCTCGTTACACAAAACCACGAGAAAAACTCAACTGTCTTGTTTATCCATTTGCTGCTAGCCTTCCTTAGTTCAATTGCCCCTAAATTTAATCTCCCCAAGGGTGCATAGACCCAGGGACCCATTTCCCTTTTAGCTAAGGACTGCCTGTACCAACTCTTCCAAGTTATCTACTGCCCCAGAAGCAATAAATAAACTCAGGACAGCCCATGGCTTGCTGTGGTGCCACTTTGCTCTCTCCCTTCAACTACATGGGGATAAGGAAGAATCTTGTACAGATGAAAGTCACCCATAGATGTGAGGGAGAACAGCAGGGAGACACTATAATGCCAAGAGAGGGAGAACAAAAGGCCTACAGAGTAAAACAGACTGAAGAAGCAGTAGAGAACCCCATGCTTTCAGAATCCTTCCCCCAACCTGCTCTGCGAGCGCGTTTCCTCTTCCTAGGTTTCTTGCCAACATTCAGTGGCTCGGTTTTCTTTGTGCGTGGTGTGGCTTCTCTTCGTCCTCTCTTTATGACAGGTATCACCACCTGCTTTGTCTCTTCTGCTTTAATAAAGAAAAGCAGACCTAGTCATATCACAAAGGAAGTTCTGTGTTTTCTGACGTTTGCATGGCCTGAGTTCAAGATGTCATTTAGTTTTCTCTGATTTTTCTGCTACGCTTAACACTTTCACTTAACTTTCTACATCATACCAGTGGTACCCTTTCTCCTTGAAAAGCCAAATTCCATCTTCCTCTTCCCTTTCCCTTGGAACTCCCTGACTCTAGCCATCTCTATTAGTATAGTCACATCAACTAAAACCTCAGCTCTTCATTCTGCAACTTCCTAAACTGATTTCATACCTCAGCATCCCTTCTCCTTACAGCTCTCATTCATTGTTCAGATTTTGATTTTGAGGGTGAAGGCCAGAGCCTTTCACTGTTGTTTTATGTACAAGTGACAGTGACTATTTATGAAGATGCTCTCGATGTTGTTGTTATGTGCCCTCAAGTCATTTCTCACTTATGGAGACACTAAGGTGAACCCATCATGGGGTTTTCTTGGCAAGGTTGTGGGGGACTGCCTTTGCCTTCCTCTGAGTCTGAGAGAATGTAACTTGCCTCAGGGCACCCAGTGGGTTTCCATGGCTGAATAGGGATTTGAACCCTGGTCACCAGAATTGTGTAATCCAGCACTCAAACCACTGCATCACACTGCTGCATGCCTTTCTTTCCTTTCACTCCATGACACCCACTCAGTTTTGTTAACTCCTCTGTCTTTGCTGCCTCCTTTTAGTGCTCCCTTACCTTTTGATCCCTCCGAATTGACTCGGAGCAGCGATTTGGCAGTATCAATGCTTGACTGTAAGTGTTCAATGTAGCGGAGGACGCGGAAGATAATTTCCTTCTGTTTCAAGTCAGATAATTCAAAACAAATAAGAAAGAGAAACCGTTTAAATTCTTATTAATGTGAAATCTGGAAACAGCAGAACCATGTGGCCACATCGTGCCTTCTGACATTTTGCAGATCAAACTCGGGACATGTGTGGCATAGTTACACATCAGAATGTGGCCAAGATAGGACAAGTTATTAATGAGGAAGGATAACCAAGCTAGGAGAGGTTAAAGTAGCTTGCTTTTGTTTGAGCCTCCTGGGAAGGGTAAAATTCTGTCCCTCTTCTCCTCTCCCCCTGCTGAGTAAACTAAGTGCAAACTACTTGTAGACTTTGAACTCAGGTTGCAGCCATTGAAATAAGCTGAGGACAAAAGGGAAAGTGAGAGGAGGAGAAGCTAAGATGTTTTAAAAGCAGTTGAGAAAGTGGGATGACAGAGGAAGAATTTGGATCATCCTTGACATGTTTGGACAGTTGGATGCAACGTCACGTGTTAAATATATGTTAAACCTGCTACTTATATGGGGCCAGTATTCAGCCCTATGCAGATCACATATTATTACCACAATCCTCCTTGAATTCTCATAGAAATGCTGTGGTGGTGCAATACCTTTGTCAACCTCTTGCAGCCAGTCTGCAATGGGATGGGCAGCATCTCAGCCAGTTCTTTAAGTGTGCTGGCATAGTTATTGCGTTTGCTGATTCTGCTGAGAATGAAAACAAAAATAATACATGTTTGCGCGTTTAGAATCTTCCTACCAAAATCAGCAGCTAATTTTTCTCGAATGCAACTGCTTGCTATTGTTGATTTTCTAACAATAAGTTTATGATTATAAGAAAGCAGAGCTATGTAGATTTTGCTATTACACTTCCCTAACATACAATTCACCAATGGTGACAAAACTGGGAGATGCAGACTAACAACACATGGAGGACCTCCTGATTCCCATCCTGGCTTACATTATGTTGGATTTCAAGTTGTTGGCTCACCTGCCGTCCAAATTCTGTTTGATATTCTTGCTGTTCGTTTTCGATTTCTGGGTACAAACCAGTCCAGTTGGGTTCCCCATCTATCACAGAGAGAAATGAGAGTAAAAAGAGAAATATGTTCATTTCTGGCTCACAAATTATACACAGATATAAACACAATACGGGGAAAAATTGGCTAACATGAGGAAGGGAAACATGGATAATGTCTTGGTTTTACTATCTTGCTTTTGACTATGATATCATGGTGCCCAGATGTCCTCCTTTTCCAGGACATGCCCTCCATTTCAGCCTTCTGACTAGGAGAAATACCAAAATGTCCTCCATTTTGAGCATGGCAAAGAAGTGTGAATTTATATATAAGCTTTTTTAGCCTTCATATTTAGTAATATCCTCAATTTTTCTTGAATGTCCTCTATTCTGAGCATGGCAAAGAAGCATGGATCTATATTTATGGGTGTTTTTAGCCTTTATACTTGCTAATATCCTCCATTTTTTTCTTGAGTGTCCTCTATTCAGTATTCAGAGCATGGCAAAGAAGCATTAATCTATATGTGAGCTTTTTAAGCCTTTATTGAGTAATATCCTCCATTTTTCTCGAATGCTGTCTATTCTGACAAGCATGAATCTATATATGAGCTTTTTTAGCCTTTATATTTGGTAATATCCGCCATTTTTCTTGAATGCCATCTATTTTGAGCATGGCAAAGAACCATGAGTTTATATTTATTTGTGTTTTAGCTTTGATATTAGATAATATCCTCCATTTTTCTTGAATGCCGCCATTAATCTGTATTTGTATGAGTGTTTTTCGCCTTTATATTTGGTAATGTCCTCCATTTTTCTTGAATGCCGTCTATTGTGAGCACGGCAAAGAAGCATGAATCCATATTTATGAGTGTTTTTAACTATTATACTTGGTAATGTCATATATTTTCTTTGAATGTCCCACATTTTGTGGCACCTTGTCCTCCTTTGTAGTAAGGACATTTGTTTATCCTGATCATATTAGCTCTCAAAATCTTGGCAGACTAAAATATACATCATTTCTCACGATTTAATAAGAGAAATTGATATCGATTATCCAGAATATGAGGAAGAAGGCATTTATTTGACTAAGAATGGGTGCTTTTGTTTTACTTTAGTGGTACATTGTGAGGATTAATACAGTAATAATAAATAATACAGCTGAAAATACTATTTTTAAAACAGCACTAAAGATGTTAACTTTTGTAAGCCGCCTTGGGTACCTTTTTTGGGGGGAGAAAGGCGGCTTACAAAATGAAATAAACAAAATAAACCAATCTCTTCCAACAGGCCTACCCAATGTTAAAGCATGGCTTTTTAACTAGTAATATATTTAAAGACTGTATTACATGTATTTTTTTTTAATAGTTGTGTTGAGTTGTTGGTTTTATGGGTTGTTGCTTTTATGTACAGTATTTAATTTTAACATGACATATGAGGAGAGGCGGAAAAGAAATATACTTTATTATTATTGTTGTTGCTGCTGTTGTTGATGATAATAATAATAATACTGGGAAGAAGAATGAAATAGTGGTAAGCTTGAAGGCTTGTTTTATGGCTCCCCTCACAGGGATACCTTTGGTTCACAACAAAGGCCTCCAAGAGGCGGGAAAGCGCGAGCTCTCCTTCGCCTGGGCCTCGCGCCCATTACAGAATGAAGCCTTGATTGACAGGGGTAGGCGAGGACTGAGCGATGACGACGCGAAGCCATTGGCTGGTCAGGTCGCTAGGCTAAAGCCTTCTACCTCTGATGAGCGTACAGTACTGAGATGCGTCGTCCCGTGGCGCATGCTCACAATCCACCATTGAAGCGACACCTTGCCCTTTTCTTGCCCTTACTTGGGTCTAACCCCCAATAAACTGTAAAGGGGGGGGGGATTCCAGTTTCACACCTTTTAAACTGCCCTGGTTCATTGGGTAGGGGATCATGAGAATTGTAGTTTGTTGTGGCACCAGAGCTTTCTGACAGAGAAGGTTAAATATCTCCCAAAACTACATTTCCCAGGATTCCATAGCACTGAACAAGGGCAGTTAAAACAGTCTCAACCTGGATTATTTCTGCAGTGTGTTTTGGACCTTGGAAACAAAAGGAGGAGAGGAGAAACACAGTGCTGCCAACTTCTGTAGAAATAATCCAGTTTGGCACTGCTTTAACTGCCATAGCTCAGTGCTGTGGAATTCTGGGAACTGTAGTTTGTGGTGGCACCAATGCTCTCTTGCCAGAAAAGGCTAACTGTCCCAGAAAACTACAAAAGCCAGGCTCAGTGCTTTGGGAGTTTTGTGAGACATTTAGCTTTCTCTGTCAGGAGAGCTCTGGTGCCACCGCAAACTACATTTCCCAGAATTCCATAGCATTGAGCCATGGCAGTTAAAGCGGTGTCAACCTGTGCATCTACACACTGTAGAAATAATCCAGATTTATCCGCTTTAACTGCCATGGCTCAGTGCTGTGGAATTCTGGGAATTGTAGTTGGCACCAGAGCTCTCCTGACAGAGAAGGCTAAATGCCTCACAAAACTACAAATCCCAAGGGAAGGAAATGGGAAGCTCCCTCTAAACAAATCTTGACAAAAAAAACTTCATGATGATGATGATGATGATTTATTTCATTTTTATGCCACCTTCCTCCCAAAAAGGGACTCCAGGCCGCTCACAAGACAAACACATTTTAAAAACTTTACAATAACCATTTTAAAACAATTAAAATTATCTAATTTTAAAAAAACACAGTAAGTTTGCTTTGGGGTGTTGCCATTAAGTCAGAAACGACTTGAAGTCACACAACACGCACATAGGCGCCTCTAGAATGGAGCCACGGCAGTTTAAAGTGGTGCCAAACTGCATTATCTTGACAGTGCGGATGTGCCGTCAGACATTTTAAAACTGGAAAAGCGAGATAAATGGGGTTAACAAGGACTGTCCATTCCAAATGGGAGCAACAACTGGAGGATATGTTGAATTAGCTTGAATTTGGCTCCACAAGCGCACACTGCCGTTTGTGCTTTTCAACAAAGGCAGGTACAATCCTGCTATGGAGATGGGAAAGTCAGCAGATGCGCAACCTGTCTTATCTGGAGCGTGTTTCGTAGCGCCGTTAATCCTAAACCAAAAACAGTGGGGATAAACTGTTCCTAAACCTAGATTTTGCATTTCAGGCCCCAGGTTTCCTTGTTTTGTCCTAAACAAAAATTGCTGTTCAATTCCCCACTGGAGCTAATCTTGGGTAAATCATACTCTCTCAGCCTCAGAAGATGGCAATGACAAACCCCATCTGAATAAATTTGCCAAGAAAATCCTATGATATGACTTGGAGGGACACAACAGCAACAACAACAACAAAGAAGGATGTTATAAATAACTGCCTCCCTGAACTCCGTGGACTATCTTTTCTCTTGCTAGTTTTAAATCTAAATTAAAGACCTTCTTGTTCTCGAAAGCATTTGGAACTGCATTTTAACATTGTTTTATAATTTTATATGGGATTATATGTATTAGTTGTTTGTATTTCAACTGCGTAACTTGCTTAATTCTGTATATATTTTATAACTTTTAGGTTGCATGCCATTAGCAGGTTATATGCTGTTGGGATGGCGCCTGTAAAGTGCCATGCAAATTTATGGTACTGTATAAATAATAATAATAATAATAATTAATAACAACAACTTGTTATAGGGAAAAGGACCTAAGCAAAGCACTGATTTCCCTGCTCTTTGCTTTCTTTTGCAATTGCTCCTTCGTGCCTGCCTTTCACAAATATGATTGTTTGTTTAATCAATATTTATTTTTCTCTCCAGTTTTCATGGAACTTCATTGAACGCCTAAGAAGCAGACATCCAGTTCTGGGTACCCTTTTGTGTGCTCTTCCATGGACATGAAACCGTGGGTCTTTTTAGCCCCATCCATGCCTGCTTGGTTTTGCTCCCATTCTCTTGCCAGGTATGTCTATTTATCCAGCATTATATCCACATCTCCTTCACCATTTTTAGCAACTTAACAGGTTTAATGAGCCATCCCTTCCATATAAGCTTTTCACAATAGCTTTGGTTCCCCCCCCCCCCCCCCCCCCCCCCGTCAGGCACATCTCCAGATAAGAGATTTATAGCCATGTTTGACGTAAAAGTCAATATTTCCTTTGCATAAAACAAAAATAAAGTTAAGAGAGACCTGTTTACTGACTATTCCAGTGTGCAGAAACCAATGTGTTTTTCAGATTTTGGGGGGTGAGCGACATGGGGTAGGGTGGCCAACATATTTTCCTGGTGGTGCTCCTGTGCTTCTAAAACAGGGGTGGGGGAAAGTTTGCACCCCCAAAGCCCCTGGATTTCAAACGCTACCAAAATCAGGTGAAAATAAAATTAATGATCAGTATGGCTCACTTAAGAGCTAGCATAGCGTAGTGGTTTAGGTGTTGGACTATGACTCTGGAAGTCACACTGTCTCAGTCTCAGGGGATGGCAAGAGAAGTTGAGAGAAGGTGGATTTGCCAAGGACACCCACTGGGTTTCTATGGCGAAATGGGAATTCGAACCCTGTTCTCAGAGTCCAACCCAACACTCAAAGCATTGCACTGCTCAACTTGTGGCTCACTTTGTTGTTGTTGTATGTGTTCAAGTGATATTGCGATCTGAAGGCAAACCGATCATGGGGTTTTCTTGGCAAGTTTCTTCAGAGGAGATTTTGCTATTGCCATTCTCTGAGGTTGAGAGAATGTGACTTGGACAAGGTCACCCAGTGGGTTTTTATGCTCAAGTGGGGAATCTCTAGTGTCCTTTGCTAGGACGTTCTAGGATTCAAAGGAAGGCTCCTTGCCAAACTGCAAACCTCAGAATTCAAAAGGTTCCAGTCCTGGCAGTCAAAGTGGGATCAGACTGCTGTAATTTTGCTGTGTGGATACACATTAGGAAAATATAGGCATTGTCCTTCCAGGAAGATACCTTTACTACCCTTGAGATCTCCTAATATACGAGACATCTCTCCTTTGCCGAGAGCCAGCGTGGCATAGGCTTACGACTCTGGAAACAAGGGTTCTATTATCCGTTTGGCCACAAAACCTATGGGGTGACTTTGGGCAAGTCACACACTGTCATCCTCAGAGGAGGGCAATGGCAAAACCTCCTCTGAACAGCCACGATAGTTGCCTTAGTGTCGCTTCAAAATATTTTTTAATAAGTATAAATTCCAACTAGTAAACCTTGATTCCCCCCCCCCCTCCCCCATTTTATATAAGGGACACAATTTTACTAGACCACTGCATTTCATGGGACTTGAGCATCCATGGATTTTGGTATCCACCGGGGTGTGTGTGTGTGTGTGTGTGTGTGTGTGTGTGTCCTGATACCAAACTGAGTGGATATTAAGGGCTCACTGCATTTAACTCAAAGTATGGGTGCCTTTGGCCAAATCGATCATCCTCAGGGGAAAGCAGTGGCAAACCTCTGAATGAATGTTGCCAAGAAAACCCTAATACTGTATAGGGTCGCCATAAGTCAGGAACACCATAACAACTCTCCTTTGCTCTCACAACCAAGTCTTAGCTGTTTCTCTGTCACGCTACCTGGGCTAACATGAGAAACATCACTGAACTCCACCAGATCTTTTGCCATGGTCCACCTCAAATACATCTGTCGTGTGCCCTTCTTCTCCTCCTGCCCCCCTTCTCTTGCAGCCAGGCAAACATACTCCCTCTCTGTCTGCCACCCGGTCTTTTGTTCCTACCTTTCCATGGCATATGCAGGTGCTTTTGTATGCCAACTGCCCACTTATCAGATCTAATTTTTATAAACAGAATGACACGGAAGCAACATCAGCAGGGTGTAGATGGGGCGATTGGCTCCAGTTGCAAGGGATGTGGATTTGGGGGACCCACGTGTTTGATTCCTGGTCCCACTCTTTTGAGGACAGAGAAGGAGGAAACAGGTGACTCTGAAAGTGAACCCACAGGTGAGTCAAATTTCTGCTATACTTGCTCATCCATAGCATTCTTCCTGCATTGGTTTTCTAGACTCTAAAGAAGGCTTTCATGAAAAGTATGAATTGAGGGGGGATGCAGCTCCCAGAATCTCCCCGTGGCCACTCTGGCTGGGGATTATGGGAGCTGTCATCCAAAATATTAACATTTCCAAATTTTGCTCCTCTCCCACTTGTTCTTCTTCTGCACCGAGGTTGACATTTCCTAACATGCCTCATCTTTGCATCTCTGATGCTTCTTGCTCCAAAATCTGGACTGTCACAAACAAACCTTACAGAATCTTTTTCAATCTGTGAGCCACCAAGAAGCAGAGAGGTCAGCAAAATTCTGACAAAAAGGAAATGTGACCGCAAGAAAAGGGAGATTTGAAAACTTATCAGTCTTTGAGACTTGGTGGGCGATCTTGCCGTCATTGCAAAAGCTGGGAAATGTCTCTTGAAATCCTACTGTTTGTCTGCCTTGTGAATCTAGCATCAATATTCATTTTCTGTTGTGCGGTAATTCTTTATACTGCAGAGTAACTTACATAAATATTTCCAGTTTGCTATATGGTGGGCTTTGGACACACATTGTGGAAAGTCTACTACCTCCTATACATACATACATACATACATACATACATACATACAGGGACTATAGTGGTAAGGATTGGCACTCCACTTACCTGCCAAATTGGGACAGTTAGAGGGTATGCAATATCCTTATTTCCCTCTCACTCAGTTAAGCATCTCTACATACCCCTCACTATTTTGGGATCCTCATATTTTCATATCATGTATCTAGAGATAGCATATTTTTGAAGGATCAGTTATCTTTCTGGAAGACTAGGTCAGGTTCCCAAGAAAAAAGGAACGTGTTTCCAAGGCAGGTGGACATCCAGGTAAACAAAACCATCAAATATCAAGTGCTCCTTCCTTCCCCCAAGTAATCTGCATTTCTTCTCAAAACTTGAAACAAAACCATAAGCCAACCTCTTTGCCTATCCTCTGTTGTGTCCCCAGCCAAACTTTCTCCTCCATCCATCTGAGATAGCCTAATTCAATCATTGCATTTGCCATGATTTGCCTTAGGGTCACCATGAGTCTGAAATGATCTGAAGGCACACAACAACAACCAAATTAAAGCCATCAACCAGTCTGGAATCCGATTGTTGATTCCTGGGAAAGGACTTTCAGCCTTTGTTATCTGATCAGATAGCGCATCACCTAGAATCCCCCAGAATCATCAGCTATGTACAAGTGTTTTGTGTCCCCTTTCTTAAACACACCTGATAGCATCTGGTTTAGGAAACTAGACAAGATTGGTCTGGTTAGTACTTGGATGGGACAATACCCTCGGGGGAATACAAGGGGTATCTTGGTAGGTTTTGAGGGAAATTCTTGTAAAATCCAGGAAACCCACTACTGCCATTTATGGATGATGTTGCTAGGTCAAACCGACTACTGTAGTAGCTTCCCAGGATAAGGCAGACTGAAAACTGGAAAAGGCATGCTGATAATGAAAAAAATAAATATTCCCCATTAATTTCACAGATTCGGGAACTTCCTTATGATTTGGGGGTAATGAGCTGGCAATCTCCAGAGAACTGAATGCTTCAAGAGAAGAAAGTTCTTCTTAACAAGATGGCCGACATCCTATAATGGAAGCTTTTGATAATTCATCATCCAAGCAGTCATGCCTCCGAGCCGCCAACATGACATCCACCCCAGTTCTAGACGTTCCCTACTTTCTCTGTGAGAGCCTGACAGCTTTGCTTTCTATTGTGGGAAATCTCTTCATCTGTGCCATCATCTTGCAAAATAGGAAGTTACGTGCTGTTGTCACCAACTACTTCTTGGTCTCATTGGCCATAGCAGACATCTTGGTGGGGACTGTTGCCATTCCTTGTGCCCAGTTTACCAACTTGGGTATGCCACGATACAGGCCACGGCTGTGCCTCTTGATGCTTTGCACATTGTTAGTGTTCACACAAGCCTCCATCTTTGGCCTGTTGGCCATCGCTGTGGAGAGGTACATCTCCATCTTGAGGCCTTTCCAATACAAGTCCTTGATGAGTCCTCGGAATTCCCTCTTGGTAATTTTGGCCTGCTGGGTGCTGGCTATTCTGATCGGCCTTTTGCCCCTGATGGGATGGCACAACCCACTGCCAGCCAACGGGGAATGCCTCTTCAACAGCATCATCAAGAACACATACATGGTCTACTTCAACTTTATGGCATGCATGTTGGCACCTTTGTCGGTCATGATGGTGCTATACGGACGGATCTTCTTGGAGGTCAAACGCCAGATCCGTAAGGTGGCTGAAGGAGAAGTAGATGTCAGTGCTCAAGAGAGGCGCCGAATCATTGTTCGCAAGGAGTTGCAGACGGCCACCTCACTCTTCATCATTGTCTTCGTCTTCACTGCTTGTTGGCTCCCAGTCCACATCCTTAACACCGTCATGCTCTTCTGTCCCACCTGCTCCATCCCCAACCAGGTCATACTGACCACCATCATTCTCTCCCACATCAACTCTGCCATCAACCCCGTGGTCTATGTCTTCCGTATGAGGTCCTTCCGGAAAGCCTTTGAAAGCACCTTGTCTTGCCTCTGTCTGTCTACCACTGTGGGTGTGCTTTCAGGATCTGAGATTATTGCGTCCAACACTTCGGAGATGCCGGTTCTTCGGAATACCTCTCTGCCAGGGAATTGACTTTCAAACTCTGATGTCCTGATGTAACAGTTTGCAAGTGAGAGAACCTATAACATTAGCTGAAGCCTTAACAGTGGAAATGAACTTCACTGGAGGCCAGGTGGAGGAAGCAAGATACTGTATTGTTAAAATGCTCCAAACAGATAGGCAGTCCACAATCCACAACAAGTAAAGCTGGATGCCTTTGAGCCAACCTATATGAGATATGGTGAACTTTTTAGGGAAATACAATAAGCTCTCTGTTGTCTTTCTAATGGCCTGCACACCCTTTAATTTGGGGAAACCTTTGGCAATAGACTTTGGTTGATATGGAAAGGGCTTTTAATAAGATGAGTGCTGTATTTTTAACTAGTGTGCACTTTTAATTTTAAGTTCCAAATTGTACATATTTTTATTCCATTGTATGCTTTTCTACTGTTTTATTGCATGCTGCCTTGAGTCTCCCATGGGAGAAAGGTGATTAAACGTACCTGTGTATCAGAACTGTTTTTAAGGTGAAGCGAGGGGTTCAAAATTGGCAGGGAGTTTACATGTAGGTAAGTTTTTACAAAGCAATACTTTGCATTAAAAGAATTACTGTATCTTCATTATGGTTATCATCTAACTGAATATCTGTATTAACAATCTAAGTACAATGAAAACGATAGCAAAATAATGACCATTTATGTTATGTTTTTGTTTGATAATTCCTGAGGGGGCTTAACTATGTCAGAGTCTTGGTGATCCAATTTTGTTGATCGTTTCCTGGGGGATTAAGACTCCCACCTTCAACCCCTCCATTCAGGGGTCCATGCCTCAGGGCATAAATTGTGCAGTCCCCAAGATGTTGGTGGATTGCAACTCTCAGCTTTCCTCCTCCTTGGCTATGCTGGATAGGGCTGCTGGGAGTTGCAGTCCTCAATATCTGGAAGACTGCACAGTTCCCATCCCAGTGGCCTGTGGGAGCAATCCACTCCAGGTGCATGCAACACTGGGTACATTGTCTATCAAATACTCTAAGTACGTCATGGAGGGTGGTCTTGAAACTTGGGTGTGCTGATGGAGGTAGATTCCAATCAGGAAAACTGAGCGAGGGTCCCCAGGCAGAGGCATGGCACACCCATGAGGGCAGAAAACAGAACATGACCCACTCTCCCCTGTCTGTCGCTCATTTAATGAACTGGCTGCTTCATGAGTGACCATGTGTAGATCCTCCACAAGAGGGCATTGGAAGACTTTTCAAGCATTCAAGGATTTGCAGAGAGAATACTGAGCATCAGCTAGACTGGCTGGTGGGTTAGATAACTGGAGGGAAAAACCAAATTACTTCTGTGGTCATGCAATGAAGATATAGGTGCAAAATTATTTTTAGACATCCTGTCCTTACAGCTAAGCATGTTCCTCATGTCCAGGTCTGACTACCAGCACTTTCTCACCGGGATCACCTTTTGAAAAAGCAGTGCTCAGCCTGACATGCAACATGAAGACGATGAGAGACTAATGCAGAGGTTGAGGATGATATTTGAAGGGACTACAACCCCCATAATACCTTAGCCTGCACAGTCAGTGGCCTAGGCAGATTATATTTGCTGTTGGCATCTGTTTGACCTGCTGGGACGGGTTCAACTTCAGAATTTGCAAAGAAAGAATAAATACCCTGAGCATGTGCAAAGTATCTTGAAAACTAAAAAATGTGTATTGGGGCATTAGCAGGGATGGTTTTTAGCTCAAAGAGTGAAAAATCTAGTGAAATCTGAGACCCAGTACCTTTTCCCCTGGGAAGGAGACAATGCTTTTGAATAATCTCAGGCAACCCCATCTATCTGCACTAGAGACAGAGTACTTGGCTCAAAGCAGGCTCTGGAGACATTAATATGTTCTTTCCTGTGCAAATGAACCACTCTGGAAAAGAAAGTTGTGCTTTAGAATCTGCAGCATCCAATCTCAGCTCAAAGGCATCAATTTACCGCCAGGTTTCTTCCCATCTTGGGTTATTAATGAAGCTTGCACACTTGCCAAGAATTGTCAGACTGTCCTCTGGTGATAATGCATTAGGGCTACGAGAGCTGTGTCTTGAATCCCAGCCCTTGTTAAAAACAGGTACTGCACCCCAGAGATGCTACAGCTGACCAGGTACTGTGGAAAAAGGCAAGACACTGAGAGAGATATATGGAGATCTGCTAGTTGTATCTAGAAAGTTTGGCCAATCTTCCTTCTGTGCCACGCTCAGCTGGTGACAAAAGGAGGGGATCCCTCCCTGTGGTCAAACTTGCTATTTCCCAACTTAGTGAACTCTTCTTGCTCATAGAATTCAGAGACATAGTAACGTGATGTTTGGTACTTTCAGACTTCCCATCCCACCATCCTTGCCTTCCTACATCTCGCAGACGATGGGCCCCCACACCTCAAGGTCTGGTGTCGTCTTTTGTCTCCTGATCATTCAGAGCCAACACCCTCTTCTCTTTTTCTTCCTGAATTAATCATCAGGACTCTTCTGTCTCCTCATTTCCTGAGCAGAAGTTGTCGCCTCTGCAAAAACCTCTGATGCATTGAAATCTGAGCCCTGGCATGCGCTAAACTCGAGCTGCAATATTGAGCTTGATTTTCTTGGTTAGATGGATACTTGGGGGTGGGCTGACTGAGTGATCTGGAGAGAGGAGACATTCATTTTTCCAATTGTCCCCTATGTCATACTTGGAAAGCCTGACTCATTATGGACCACTTTTCACTTCCCAGGAAGGTGGAATTAATTTTATGCCTAAAAAGAAGATGGAATTAATCTTATGCAAAAGGTATAATTGTTAAATGCTGGGCAACCCACACACAGGTCAACTGCAGTAAGGATACATTGAGGCTGACCCACCATTTAGTGTTGATCAGGTATCCAAGTAGCCATGCACTTCTGGTCATCATCATCTTTCTCTCTTACCTGCTTTTCCCTATGGATCAATGCAAGGAAAACTGATTAAAATGCAAAAAGAGATTGAACACTTAATACCAAGTTTAAAAACACGACACATCGATTCAGAGAGCATATAAGCATACATACTAAAATAATCCTTACTTTAAAAACCATCTGGATGGATCTGAGGAAAAGGCCTTTATTGTTGTTTACTAACCTTTATTGTTGTTTTGAACTCAGGCAGTGTATCTGAAACTCCTTTGGCAGATCATTCTGCAAACTGTGGGCAGCCAAAGAAAATGTCCTCTGGGTACGTTATCAAGTTATGGCTGAGTGAAGTAGATGTCCTGCAGAGGACCTGAGAGCATGGGATGGTTTAGGAAGAAGGGATTCCTGTAGGTAAATTTCTTTAAAACTCGTTCATGAATGAACTGGAATAAGATGTTCTGTTTGCTGACCACCCAGAAATATTTGAGGTGGAAACAAAAGGATAGCTTCTAACTGGGTTACGATTCAGTAGAAGCAAATACAGTGGGGTGATTTGGGGTTAAAATTATCCAAACTTTGAAGATATGTAGATGGGATCCTTAACAAAGGAATCATAAATCTGCCCCTCTCACGTTGTGTGATGTCCATCTGTGGCGCAACCACACCAGGAAAAAAGTTCTGGTCAATGCACTCAAAAAAGAGACTGCAGGATTGGAAAGCATGTAGAAAAGGGCACCAACATGCCCAAGAGGCCAGAGCAATGATTAAAACATCTTGGGGCACCCCATGTCTTCTGCCCTGCTGGGAATCTTTTGACAAATCCATCTGTCCCTATATAAAATTTCCCCCTCCAACTGGCAGCAGGCCTTTGCTGCGAGCAGTAAACTGATTGTCCCCTTGGGAGTAATTGATACTTTAAGTAAATTTGTTTTTGAGCAAAGCTGCAGCTCCGTAAAACATAACCGTTTGGACGTACGAA
>NC_056530.1:22031606-22039979 GCF_019175285.1 Sceloporus undulatus
ATATAAATAATTTTATGCACATCTAATATATATATATATAATACAAATATATATTTTATTATATATTATATTTATATATTTATTTAATATATATATATATGTATATAATATTTTATATTATATATAATAAAATGTAATATATAAGTAATTATATAGACACACACAGTAGTATAAAATATATATTATATTTATAAATAACATATATTTTATATTATATATGTATTTAGAGTTGAGTTCTGCGAAGAGCTGTTAAAATTAAAAAGTACCCAAGAACCAAAGAGAAGGATTTATTAGGCAGGATTTATTGGGAACCAGCACTGTCTCAATATAACTGTGATCTGTTGTTGTTGATGATGATGATGATGATGTTATATGTGGGGAATACCTGGTTTATCTGCTTTCTCTTTTACTGTTTGTTGTTGATTCATGCTCAGCAAGAGATTCTGGACCAGGCAGCCGCTATTTATCTTATTGTTTGTAGACGGATGCACATAATTTTCTTTCAGAACTCAAATTGTGTGTCTTGCATTTTGTGTAACACAAACATCTCCCCTTTTCATCTTCCCTGTTCCTATATACTCCAGCTAGTAAGAAGAAAAGGAAGAAAACAGGATGGCTGGGCATGAAAAGACTTCGTAAAAATAAGCTTTTTTAAACTGAGGTATGTTTGTATTTTTCACATTTTTAGATTGTTAAGATTTTTATTAGATTACACTTTCTATTATATCTTACCTGGAAACTTCAGATAGATAGGCTTTTTGTTCATACATAAGCATGTATACAAATGCTAACACACATAAATGCTGTCACCCAGTAACTGTCGTTACTCATCTTTTCTTATTTCCGAGAGTTAGCGATTCTCACAATGGCGTAACAATTATATTCAAAATAAAATGCAACCCCAGTTTTGTGAAACACATCTTTATTTTTATTTAATTGAGAATGATTCACACAGCAAAATTTAATACAAGGTTTGTGTAAGTGGGAACTTAAGGTTCCTTCCATGGGGCTTCTCTTTCCTTTGCAAACATAACTCGTGCCCCTGTGGTTCCTACACAACAAACGTTTGTTTTGAATGGGTTTTTGTGTGTGTTGGAAGGCATACTTGATAAATTGCTTCCTCGTTGTTCAGTTCACAACAAGAATTTGGAAATAGTATAGTTAAACAGACAAAGCATCTTTAAAATTAACCCAAATATTGGAGGTTTTCCATTAAAACATTGCTTCTTTTATTCAGCATGTCATACCCGATGCCACCCTTTGAACAAAAATGCACATTAAATAACAATTACTGAGTAATATAAATTGCACTTTGTTCCCTTAAGCCTTGTTTCCCAAATATCAGCAAGCACCAAGAATACCTTTGAGTCTCAGTGTGTGGTTTATGCCGGTTAATATCTGAAATCCAAGTGAAAGGGTTGTGTGTGTTTTTCCCCCTTCAAATGAAATGAAATCTCACAACACACGCTCACACACGCTTTAGCAAAACGCTAAGGACAATACCATAATTCTCACTGCAAAGTTAGGTATCAAATATACTATACGTTGATTCCTTTTCAATCCCCTTTCAGAGACGCTGATCCTAAACACACTTCATTTGACTGAATGTGAGTTCTACATAAGTGTATCGAGCATCAATGCAAAGTATGCTTACTCAGAATGAAGTTAATCAGAAATCAGCAGATCCTGGAGCTTGGTTCACAAATCGGTTAAGTCAGTTCAGACATTTTTGTTCTCTTTTAATCAGTCCCCTTGAACCAGACTGGTGCAGATTCTTTGGATCATTGCATCCCTTAATGCATCCATTCTTACTCTAGAGACCCAATATGCTATTTAGGACAGAAAACTCCTTTTTAGATTTTAGAGTCTTCCAGTGAAAATGGATTGGCAGCTTCCAGCCAAACAAAATAATGCCACAATTAATTGGTGCAAGTTGCGGTGTGTGTATGTGTCTTCAAAGTCGCTTGTTAACATTGGCAATCTCATTAATTCCATAGGGTTTTCTTAAGCAAGGAATACTCCGAGGTGGTTTTCCCAGTTCCTTCCTCTGAAACAGAGCCTGCAGCATCTGGTACTTGTTAGTGGTCTCCCTTCCAAATACTAACCAGAGCTGACCCTGCTTGGTTTCCAAGATCAGATGGGATCTGATGCCTTTAGGGTATTTAGGCCAGTCATGCACTGTTTGCTGTTTATTGTTTGTTGTTGTGTGTCTTCAAGTCGTTTCCTACTTATGGCGACCCTATGGTACCCCTATCATAGGGTTTTCTGGGCAAGTTTCTTCAGAGAGGGTTTACCATTGCCATCCTCTAAGGCTGAGAAAGTGTGACTTGCCCAAGGTCAGTCACCCAGTGGGTTTTATGACCAAGCTGGGATTCGAACCCTGCTCTCCCAGCGTCCAACTTCACTGCTCAAATCACTACATTATTATTATTATCTGACAAATCCAGGGAAGGCTAATCTGTGAAATGGCCCACATTAGCTATAATAATTAGAGATACCATTATTCTGTTCAGAAATGGCATCCTTCTGATTATAGGATATTGTGGTCAAAGAACAGAAAATGGCCACTATTTTCATATCCTGGAGCTGTGAGCTTCCTTGAGGCATCTGGGCTGGCTGTTGATGAAGACAAAATGCCCGCTCAAATGGACTTTTGGTCTGGGCCATCCAAACGCTGAGTTCTGGTCCCTACACTGAATGCTGGGATGTTGGCACAGGGCAGGGATGAGGAGTAAGAACCCCTGTGTTGCCTTTTCCTGGGCTGCTATTGCTGCAAATTTTTAAAGGGTGAATTTACCCTTCCAAGCTGATGATTCTGTAAAGCTAAAATCAGAATTTGAGTGAGATTAATAGTAAGAAGGAGGGGAAAAAGGAAACAAATAACTGGATTAAATAGGAGTTCAAGTTTTTCCAGAGGTTTCTCACCATGGGTAGAAATCAATACAGTTTGGCATATCCTTTGTTAGGGAAATGAGAAACAATACATCGCCATGAGAACTAATAGAAGTTGTAGCATCCCTGGGATCTGAGAGTTGTAATCCAATGTACCTGGAGGACACAGGGAAAGCTTAGGATCACAACCCATGTCTCTGTGCATCTCAAGAAGTGGACCAAGTCTACAAAAGCTCATGCTACAATGTCTTTTGCTCAGTTATTAGTCTCAAGGGTGCTGCAAGATCCCTTTGCTATATGCCAGACTGACACGGCAGTGTCTCTGAATTCAACCCAAGCAGTGTAAATCCTATGCCAGGAGTAATTTAACAACTGAATGCTCAACAAAACATTTTACAAGAAGGTGGTTCAGGCATTTCATTCCCCGACCCAACAACTTACATCCAAAGTGAGAAAACAATCAAAATTCAATAGAAGGAGGTGAGTACTTATATCACAAACTTGGTCTCCACTGATGTTAACTTATGCCTATTAAGGGGATGCTTTTTGAATCCGATTGTTAATTAGCAGTGCTAGAAAGGCAGATTTGGAAAAAGGACGGTTGCAAATACACACAGATGTACAGAAATAGTTCAGAGGCAGTTTTGTCTCCCTTTAACCCACATAGCACTAATATGTATTCCAAAAGCAATGGGAAATGAGAGCCTGAACCTACGTCAGAAACTTGCCGGCTTCTGCATGCACTTGGAGCTACGTTACAAGACACGAGTTTATGTTGGTACACACACTTTCTGTTTCTACCAGAAAGGACAGAAAAAGGAAACAAACAACTGGATTAAATAGGAGTTCAAGTTTCTCCAGAGGTTTCTCACCATGGGTAGAAATCAATACAGTTTGGTGGTTCTGACTTTTGATGCGTGGAAGAGCTTTCAGTTCCAAGATTGCCAGGCAAAACGTTTTGTACAGTGAGGAGATTGTAGAGGAGGACACTACAATCAAGGCTGACTTGGATGAAATGGAGCTCCCTGGTTCTGGACAGTGAAATAGCTTGGGAATTCTGGGGGAAGGTGTCCAGGGAAAGTCAGAGGGCTTCTGTGGAGGAGATTTCCAGTGCATTTTGACGGGAGTCCAGCTTGCAAGTTGAGCGGCAAAGTGTGATGGTGCCTCTGAGACAAGAAGTAACTTGCCTGGCCTGCTACAAAATTAAGAGAACAGGAGTCCAGATGGTCCGGTCCAGAGAGGCTGCAGGGTATGGCCGAAGCCAACATGGTTGCGGCAACATGTTGGTGGTTCCCATAAGAACGCTCTACTCCATCAGTCTGTCTCTGCAACCCTGGAGGAGTCATGGCTTGGTATGGGAACATTGAAGAGAAGGAGCTGGGGTGATGGTGACCCAAGAAAGTTGAGGGGGTCCCATAGAGAGGAGGAAGGGGCCAGTAGAAGGACCCAGTAAGTGTCATGCCGGATGACGCCAGCCGAGCTCCTCTCCTGATGGCCAGCTTGGCTCGGGATCCAGGGGACCTTCTCCTCAGCTTCCCGGTGGCACCTCCAATGAAGACGTCCTCCTCGCTGGACGGGTCCAACATCCAGTAGTTGCCTTTGCCGGGGTCATCGTAGTGCCGGGGCACTTTGACGAAGCATTTGTTGAGGCTGAGGTTGTGTCGGATGGAGTTTTGCCACCCTTGCTTGTTTTCTTTGTAGTAAGGGAAGTTCCCCATGATAAACTCGTAGATGCCATTGAGCGTGAGCCGCTTCTCAGGGCTCTGACGGATGGCCATCATGATCAAGGCGTTGTAGCTGAAAGGCGGCTTCTCGTGTTTCCCTCGCCTTTCCCCTGGAAGAAGATCCTCTTTGCTCAAACTCTGGTGCTCTTCCACGGAGGCTGCTCTGGCCGCCAGGGTCTCCTCTTCCCCGAGTGGTGATGACAGAGCTCCCGGGGGGACATTGCTTGAGACCACGTCTTGGAGGAGGTTGGTGATGCTGAAGGGAGATTTCAGAACCCAGCTGTTTTCTTTTAACCCTTCCATTGCTGGCGAGAGATGGAATCAATGTGGCTGAGTCTTCTTGGGTCCAGAGTCAACAGTCCCAGCTAACCTGTCCAGCAAATCCACTGGAGATTTTTTTGCATGAAGATGGACCGGAGTAACCGCTCCCAGGTCGGCCAATGCCATTGCCACCACCAGGCTCCCTCGCTTTTTAGCCAATCAAGTTGGCCAACCTTCTTGCTTTCTAGCCAATCCCATCTTGACAACTTTGCTGTCCACGCCTACTCTTCTCGTGTTTGTCCAGGAGCCTTGGGATGGAGCGCATTGCTCTCAAGACCAAAGAGAACATCACACTCTGGTGAGATAACATTGATCTGATCCAGGAAGAAGAGTACTGGAATGGTCTATAGGCCAGAACTTGGTACAATGGAAATGAGCATTCATCCTTCATTGGACCACCCAAATGATACTGATGTTGTTGTGTGCCTTCAAGTCATTTTCGACCTGTGGCGATCCTAAGGCAAACCTATTGTGCGTTTCTTTTTGGCAAGATTTGTTCAGAAGGAGGTTTGCCATTGCCTTCCCCTGACGCTCATGTATGACTTGCCCAAGGTGACCCACTGGGTTTTATGGCTGAATGGGGAACCAAACCCTGGTTTCCAGAATCATAGTCTAACACTCAAACTACTATGCCACACTGTCTCTATTACTATACAATGTATTGCCATCTCTGGGACTCTATTGGTTTACTGCAACTATGATCAATTTCCTCTCCTCCTCCTCCTCCTCCCTTAAAATGTACATAAGTGATCTTGCCTAGATTTTAAATGCACCATATAGCATTTAGAATCTAAAATTCTAGGCTGGATGCAGATTTAAATCAAAGTTTTTATCAATCAAAGCATTTCCTCTTTGAATCTAGACTACTAGACTGTATTCTCTCGTCTTGCTTAGAGTTCATTAATTCGATTTTAAAGGATTAGGAATAAAGAGGGGGGGATTAAACTCATTTCTTTTCATCACTGCTTCTAGTCGTTTCTTTGCGTACCAAGAAGACGTTTAGAAACATCGAAGTCACTATCCCTGGATGTCTTTTCCAGCAAAGTTGAGCAAGTCTTTGATACTAATACATACCCTCCAGCATTTCATAGATTAAAACCATGGCATGTGTGGCCAAGCAACATCAGAATGTGGTCAAGATGGAAAACGTTAGTTATGAGGAAGATCACATAATCTAGGGCAAGCTTAAGCAGTTTGCTTTTGCTTGAGGTCTATACAGGGAAGAGCAAGATTCTGCTTTGCTGAGTTAATTGAGTCCAAACGATTTTTGCACTTTTGACTCGGTTTGCGACAACTGAAGTAAGCTGAGGACAAAGTGGGAAAGTGGGAAGAGCAGACAGAAACTGGGACATTTCGAAAGCGGCGTTAAAAAGTGGGACAAACAAGTTTAATCGGGACTGTACCCGCCAAATCAGAACAGCTGGAAGGGATACTAATAAGGATATATTTAATTTGGTTGGATATTTCATTGCATAGTTAGGCACAGACAGTCGCACACACATGTGTGGGTACACAATGCCAATCTCGTTTAAGATATATAATGGGTCTTATAAAAAGGGCTTTAAAAATCAAGACTGTGTGTCATCCCGTTTCTGTTGTCTGAGCCTCAAGGGACAGATTGAATCAATTTTGCAAAGTGACACCCGCACCCCTGCCATAAAACATGGTGAATAATTCATGGCATGAAATCCATCCATGTTACACTTCCCCAAGAAGTACGTATCAAAATTTATAGAGTACTGTACTTTAAAAATTGGCTTTTAAAATATGAGAATGTTTCCTTTTGGGGAAAAAAATCTTTATGTTTAAATATTTTTAAAACCTTGGTTCACTCTCTAAAAAACAGATATAAACAAAATACAAATCTGGAACAGGACGTTCATATAATACACTCAAATATTAGCATAAATCCAGCTCAAAACAGAATAGGATTAAAAATCACTTATGATATAGCAGCATTTGCGAAAATAATATATTGGAAGTGGTACCAAAAAAGGCAGATTTTGGACATCATCCGTTAGTTACAAATGCACAGCCAAGTTACATTTAAACAGTCCTGCAACTATGTACTGTTTAGGATGAATAACTCCAAACATTTCCACTCAAAACCCTCTTTTGAAATGTTCTTGACATCCTTTAAAACAACTTTAAACAGCAACATCGTCACATTAATGCTCAAGTGTTTAAAGAAAATAGTCATTAAACTTTGTCTTCTTTAAAGGCAATCTTTCATTTAAAAATGTACTGCAACCAAATAGATGGGTCAGCAAGCAGTCCTTGTTAACTCGCGATGAATTACTTGTTGGTATCAGACAACATAGCAAAACGCTTTTTAAAAGTGCAATGTTTCAGTTCTGATAAAGAGTTACTGAGTCCATAAATCTGACTGACCTGATCCCACAATGAATGTCCCAGCATTTTGAAGACAGTCTCCCTGCCACCATCCTTGGAAGAAGTCTTGCAAACAAAAGGCTAGGATGAAATAGCCGAGGTTCTTTATACGCACCTCTGGAGTGCGCCTTCCAAGCAACACATTTACATCGCAAGACATTGCAACTCCCTATGTATTTGAAGCTACCCATATGGCCTTACGCCCGCATGCAAAACCAAAGGTGACGCTTGCAATATATATTTCTGTAACAACTGATTGCAAAATACAGTACGTTTTGGTTGACGGACCTGAATCTTGCAATTTGTATTTTGTGCAGTTTGGCTAGGCCAATAAAGCCATCCCTGTTTTGTGGTTTTTGCATGTTATACCCCTGGATATGACTTGGAAAATGTGATATTTTCCATTTTCTCCATGCACATCTGAATTATTTTTAATGGCAAAGAAGCCTGAGATTATAAAATGGCATTTTAGACTGCTTTGACTGTTGTGTTTTTTAAGCAAACTTTAAAGGTATTGCTTTTTAACAAACACTTGTAGAAATACATTTTTATACTGTAACCTGTTTGTAAATGCTTGCAAGCGTTTCCCACAGATTTAACACTCGTTCTTAATCAATTTCAAATGGATCGAGGTCTCTCTTTGCCTTGTTCATTTTCAATGCAGTTTAATACTGGAATGGTTTGCTCACCTTGCTTTGGAAATTCCTTAACTGAAAGATAGATAGATAGATAGATAGATAGATAGATAGATAGATAATAGTTTATTCATATTTCCCGCCTCTCCCAGTTGGATTACAGCCTAAAATACATCCAAAAACAGTCAATAAAACACATCAGCAATAATAATTTTAGTTAAAAACCAATGCTTTCATTAATAACAGCAGTAATAGAAATTATAGGACAATCATAGTCAAAGGATGGTTTAATTCTCTTGTAAAAGAATTGTGGTAGAAGAAATTGTACTGTTAATAATCCAACCTGCAAGTCAGAATTATCTATCTATCTATCTATCTATCTATCTATCTATCTATCTATCTATCTATCT
>NC_056530.1:22039989-22099385 GCF_019175285.1 Sceloporus undulatus
TTGTAAGCCTTTGTAAGATTGTAAGCCTGAGGGCAGGGAACCGTCCAATTAAAAAGATTGTATGTACAGCGCTGTGTAAATTTACAGCGCTTTATAAATAAAGGTTAATAATAATAATAATAAATAATAATCTATCTATCTATCTATCTATCTATCTAATAATAATAATAATTATTATTATTATTAAAAGGTCTAATTGGATGGGGAGTAATCTTCTTACCTAATTCCAACTAAATTGTTTCCAGGTTTGCTTTTTAATTAAGGTTATATAACCTGAAGAGCACAAAAGAGGCATAATTGAAATTAAATCATTATTTGTAGTGTGAATTTTCGTTCTGCAGAAATGGCCTATTTTGAAAGGAAATATAAAAACTGTTTTAGGAGCAAGGAGATCTTTATAAACTGTTACAAGAAGAACTACAGTAATTTGCTCTGGCAAAAAAGGAGGGGGGGGTTGAATCATGAATTTTGTATATCTGGCTAAATATGTTATGAAGCTGGATTTAATACCATTAGATAGCAAATATATACATTTTATTTGGGTTGTAGAACGCAGTTTTAATGCTCACATTAATGGCTTGTTCATGAAGATGAAGCTTTTTGTTTTTGATAGACCATTCTTTAATAGACTAGTCTGTATTCAACTGAATAAATGGAAAATAGAAAAGTAAGGGCTGGGAGATAAACAAACAAACAAACAAAAGTATACAGTAGAGATTAGTTTTTCTTCTAGGAAACAGAACTTGACTTTGAAACCATGCTAAAATGTGGTTCACTTTGATACTGCTTTTGAATTGGAACAAGTTTTGTACAAATCTGAATCTAATTTAATTTAATTTAATTGTATTTAATCCTGTTTTAAAGGGGGGGTCAATTTATTTATTAAGAGTATGTATTATTTATTTATTTATTTATTTATTATTCCTTTAAATCGTTTGTCTAATATCTCTCCTCAACTCTCCTGGTGCCACAAAAAACTACAAAACCCCTGAATCCCATAGCATTGAGCCATGGCTGTTAAAGTGGTGTCAAACTGGATTATTTCTGCAGTGTGGATGCAGCCTTTGTCTGTCTTGGTGCATTTTTATTTTTCGTCTCACCAGAGGCTCTTTGGCATCTCTTCTGAGTGTCTGCAAATGACGTTATTGTGGCATGCAATGCATCATGCCAGTCTTGAAACCCTTGATGCCCGTCTCTTTCCCAGTCTGTTTTGTCATCTCCTTTCACTTCCATTAAGGGCTCCACTTTGTCAAGGGACTAATTCCTCCCACCGGCCTCATGCCATCTCCGGCCAGACTCTGGCCATCTCTCCACACTTTGCAATCCCCTCTCTGCCCCTTGGTTCCCATCTCTCAGCATTTGGGCAGCTGGAACGGTTTGGAACCAGCTCCCTTTTGGGCTTGGATTAAGTCCTTGACAACATTTTCCAAAGGGTTCAGTCCGTCTTGTGGCAGTGGCTCCATTGACACCTTGGACAGAGCCAGCGACACCCTTAAAATTCTTGGCATTATTAAATTAACATTCACAATACGTGGCTTTCTTCTAGTTGTGTGCCTTCAAGACATTTCCAACTTGCGGCAACCTAAAGCGAACCTATCATGGGTTTTTCTTGGCAAGATTTGTTCAGACTGAAGTCGGAGGCTCACACAGCCAGCATCCATAGTTTTGAGATCTTCATCTTCAGCCACAGAAATAAACTCTTTTAGAACATGGCCTCGTACCCCAAAAACCCCACAAAAAACTATTTGTTCAGAGGTTCTTCAGAGAGAAGGACTGGGGCTGTCCCTTTTGAGGAGGGGATTGGATTACCAGTCCCATAATCCCCCACCTTGCTGGATGAGGATTCTGGGGTATATATAGTCCCATGAAGGAACGTTTCCAAGGTCTGGCAGAAAAATGTCTGTCCTAAAATACAAAGGGGGAAGCAATATAGATGGTGTCTAGGAGGCAGCAAGATTGGCATGTGGGATGGGATGGGACATGTGTTTTCTGAGCATCTGTCTCCGTTTGCCCAGACAAAGAGAGACTTGGTTGCCAAGAAGCCAATGTATGATGACTAGGAGGACTGGATATTCATCCTATTTCTGTTTTCGAGGTAATGTGATCGTCCGTTCCATTTGCGGAAGGATTGTCATACTTCATGCCCAGACATAAAGATACCATGGCCCCAAGATGCTTTTCCTATGCAATTTACACTTGGCACCTCTCAGTATAGATGGAATTAGTAGTAGCTGCTTCTGATGTTGGCATAGATGCCAACGCTTGCAAAAGCTTCCTTTTGAAGATGATCGCTCTCAGAATCCCATACTGATAAAATGTTAAGAATTACAAAATATAGCAGCCCCTCCATTTTTGCAGGGGATCCATTCTGGCGAAAATGGAAAATTGCAAATATTCACACCCCATTTTGTCCCCCTCCGTTTGCCACCTGCGAACGGGAGAGGGACGCGGATTCGAAGTCGGTGAAAATGGAGGAGTGACAGAGTTGCATTCTTCTCTCTGCTAACATTTTAAAAAGGGCAGTATTCTTATTTACCAGGGAAAATTCTATTACTATACTGTATATACTTATGCATAAGTCTAGAAATGTAGGTTAAAAAATTGATCCAAAAAAATCTGAGTCGACTCATCCATGGCTCAGTATATGTACTGTATTTTAAATCACACACACACACACATATATGCACACACACTCATCCCTCCATATTTGCGGCTTTGGTATTTGCAGATTTGATTATTCATGGATTTAATTAATATGTTCTCTCTAGGAATATCTAGGTCTTCCAGTGGAACTCTATGGTCAACTTTAACTGAAAGTGGCACTGAAAGACCTAGAGATTCCTAGAGAGAATACTCTGCGAGGCATTTGTAGCTCCTCCAGCGCAGTTCTATGGACAAGGAGTCTTTGGAACTATTAAGTAACCTCAACTCTTGTCCTTGGCTGCATCTCCACTGCAGAATTAATACAGTTTGATACTGCTTTAACTGCCATGGCTCAATGTTAAGGAATCCTGAAATTTGTCGTTATGTGAGCTATTTAGTTATCTCTGCCGGAGAGCTTTGGTGCTACAATAAACTATACATCCCAAGATTCAATAGCATGGACCCATGGCAGTTAAAGTGCATTAATTCTGAAGTGGGCAACCGCTTCAGTCACAGATCATGGCAATAGATATAGATTTTCTTCCCCCCCCCCCTAACCGTAGCAATTTCCTTTTGTTTTACTACATCCTCAGGGAGAAGTTGTTTCACCTGGCTGCTTGCGCAGTGCCTAGTTGCTGATTTTGCGAGAGGCTTTGCTTTCAACAACTGCTTTCAGCATCGCTGGGACCAAGAGAGGATCCAGCTGCCGCCTTGCCGCCTGGTGAGAACAGATCGGATTTTTCCATCCGCGAAACCAATCCCTTAAATCCAGCACCTGAATTTCGATGGGGCAGGAAACAAAACAAATGCAGCAGGGATGTGGGATGGATCAAGACAACTATGATGGCACCAGATTCATTGCAGAAAATGAGTCCCTGGTTGTGCGCCTCCATGTCATTTCTGACTTATGGTGACTCTAAAACAAATCTATCATGGGTTTTTCCTGGCCAGAGTTGTTCGGAGGAGGTTTGCCATTACTTTTCCTTGGGGCTGAGAGTATGTGACCTGCCCTTCAGCATTTAATAGACCAAAGTTGGGACACGGTTTGTGGCCAAACAACTTCAGAGCGTGGTCAAGATGGCAGACGTTGCCATTATGGAAGAAGAGGCAAGCTAAGAGATGATGCAGCAGTATGGTTTTGCCCAAAAGGTCTGGAAAGGGCAAGATTCTGCCTCTATCTCTGCTCTCCCTGTCACTGAGTTATTTGAGTGCAAACTGCTTTGGATACCATAGCATTGAAGCATGGAAGTTGAAGTGATGTCAAACTGTTTTGTTTCCGCAGTGTGGCAAGAGCCACAGTCTTAGCCTCAGAAGATGGCACTGGCAAATCTTCCCCAGAGAAACCTTTGCTCAGAAAATCTCCTGAGCATTGCCAAAGGTCTGAAATGATTTGAAGGCTCACAAGGAAAGCTTGGGCTGTTTGCAAGGCTGCTTAAGAAAACATGCTCCGGGGAAGAAATGCCCTCCTTCCAGCTGTGGCAGATGGGACACGCAGTCTATGCTGAGTGAGGGTGATGGGAGTTGTAGTCTAGCTCCTTTGGAGATTGGAGGAGAATGGTGAAGCAGGACTGCCCTCTAGTGGACAACAGGAGTAGGATCTCTCTTCTTTGGTAGGTTCTTCCATCGGCTTCCTCTGGCGATTCTTAACTGTGGGCTCATTGACACTACGAAATAATCAGGTGTGGAAACCGGGTTATTTCCGTGCCGTTCATACAGTATTTGCACTGAGTGCATTTGGTGCAGTTTGCGGGGCGGCTGCCTGAAATGCCACTTATCCCAGTATATTTGATACCGGGTTTCCCCCACGTCTTTTGAAAAGATGCAGATTGCTGCAAACGAGAATGCATTGTTGATTCGATTTGGGGCACTCTGGACCGATTTTTCCAAAACAGAAATGGAAGGGTTACATGCGGAGGAGTGGCACACGGCTGAAAACATGGGCTCCATAAATCCGGCCAGTATTTCTGCCACTGCCTCCCATTTCCCTCAGTTTAGCATCAGAAGGCGTATTTATTACATTTATACACTTTTTGTGTTCGGATCCAAACCACCCATGTCAAACTGGATTATTTCTACAGTGTGGATGGAGCCTTGTTCGTTCATTAAGTCTTGTTTATGAATAATGCTAATAAATATCTCTTTTTAGTGATTGGCTGCAGCCTTCTGGGATTCAGAACAAACCTGCCAGGTGTGCTGCTTGTTATAAATCACTTACATGAAAGGATGATATAATTTTTAAATCATATATAACACAATAATATCAAATCTTAAATTAGATACAGTTGGCCCTCCACATTTGTGGCTTTGACTTTTGTGGGTTTGATTACTTGTGGATTTGATTAATATGTTCTCTCTAGGTCCTCCAGTGCAACTCTGCCAGAAATTGACCATAGAGTTGTGCTGGAGAACCTAGAGGTCCCTAGAGAAAACACTGCTCCAGGCATTTGTAGGTCCTCCAGCATGATTCTAAGGTCCACCTCTGGCAGACGTTAGCCATAGAGTTGCATTGGAGGACCTGGCGATTCCTAGAGAGGTGTTCTCCCAGATCAAAAAACTAGTGTTTCTTTTATTTGTGGTTTTTCCACTTTCATGGGGGTCCGGTGTCCTTAGCCCCAGCGAATGTGGCAGTCCTACTCTATTATTGTAGTATTAGTACAACAATGTAGTAGTACTGTACAATAATATTACAATAAAAATCATATGACTGTCAGATTGTTTCCTTGCCACTTGGGGGCGCACTCACACAATCATTCCAACCTCTAGGGAAGATGCTTTACCTGGGAGCCAGGTTGCACCCAGTAGGTTTATGGGGCAGGTTTAAAAAAACGGAGGTCAGGCTATGGCCCCCATGGCTAAGTTGTGAGGCTAACTATGTCTGGGAGGAGGCAGGGGCCTGCTATCGGGGCAGATATTTTCAGCACATTTAACCAAATCCTGACATTTTGGCACACAGATACCCTGATCGTAGTATTTGGGCACACATCCACCCAACTCTAGACATTTAGATGCAGTTGCTTCCAGACATTGCTTCCTACCGAGCTCCGAAGGAGCCCTTTGCATAGTTGCGTACATCTTAACTCTGAAGTCGCTTCACTTTGTGTCATGGATGGTCCAGTAATCCAATGCGCCCCTTGGTTTTCACGGACCTCTCTCCTTCCTGATACTCCCCAACCACTTTTGCCTCTTGCAAACCACCTGGTCTGGTCTCCTGCTACTGCCCACAAACAGCTGTGAGTGTGAATTGGCCCTCAACTAGGATTTCCCTTTCTCCATCACCTCCCCACTCCATCCCCATCGTGTCCCTCATCTCCACCCTGAACCCCCTTCCACAGAACAATGTGACTCTGAATTGGCCCTCAATTGGGAATTCGCCCTCTCCATCATCTCCCCTTATCATCTCCTTAGCGCCCCTGACCTCCACCTTAATTTTCCTCTTCCCCAAACAGGTGTGACTCCAAATTGGCCTCCAGCTAGGGACTTCCCCTCTCCATTCCTTTGGTGCCCTTGATCTCCAACCTCACCCCCCTTTCCCCAAACAGACGTGACTCTGAATTAGCATCTCCATCCCCTTAGTGCCTTCGACCTCCACCTTAATCCCCCTCTTCCACAAACAGGTGTGACTCCGAATTGGCCTTCAGCTAGGAATTCCCCATCTCCATCTCCTCCATCCCCCCTGGTGCCTCTCATCTCCACCTGGACCCCCTCTTCCTCCTGCCCCCCACAAACAGTTGTGACTCCGAACTGACCCTCAAGTAGGAATTCCCTTTCTCCATCCATTCCCCTCTCCATCCCTTTGGTGCCCCTGATCCCCACCCTAACTCCCCTCTTCCCTAAACAGGCGTGACTCCGAATTGGCCCTCAACTAGGAACTCCCCCTCTCCATCCCCTTGGTGCCCCTGATCTCCATCCTCACCTGCCCTTCCCCAAACAGGTGTGACTCTGAATTAGCTTCTCCATTGCCTCCCCAGTCCATCCCTTTGGTACCCCTATCCCCACCTTCATCTCCCTCTTCCCCAAACAGGTGTGACTCCAGAGGGGCCCTCAGCCTCCCCTTCCCTCTCCAGCCTTTTGGTGCCCTTGATCTCCATCCCCATTTCCCCTCTTCCTCTGCAGAGAGGGGCAGAGACCAGATTTTTTTTGGGGGGGGGAATCTGCTGTGGTGGTGGTGGGTCAGCAAGAATCCCCCCCTCTTTGGGGGTCCTGAAGTGGCAGCCCCAGGGCCCAATCCCCTTGCGCCAAGGGCTGGGGAGGCGTGCCAAAGGCGGTTGCTTGGCTTTGCAAGGGGAAAGGGGGGGAGAAGGGCAACCTTTGGGGGGGGAAGGGGGCGGTCTGGGGAGGGGAGGGGCGGTGGGAGTCACCCAGGAGGGGAGGGGGCTTTATTGCAAAGGAGAGAGAGAGAGAGAGAGGCAGGAGAAGAGAGGAGAGAGGGAAGGGAGGAAAGGAGGAGAGCGCAGGCACAGCCAAGGCAAGAAGGCAAGGCAAGGCAGGCGGAACCAGGCAGAGCAAAGCCCAGGAGAGGGAGAGAGCCAGGCAGCCATGGAGAATGGCTTGCAGTGCCCAAGGTAAGGCTGGGCAGTAAGGCATCCAAGGCAGGCAGGCATCATCCCCTGAGCCCTTCTCCTCTCCTCTCCTCTCCAAGGCAGAGGCGCCTGCAGCAAGCCTTGCTAAGGGCTTTTTTGGGGGTGGGGGGTGGGTAGGTGGGTGGGAAAGAGGGGGCCTGCAAAGGAATGCACCCCTAGGGGCATCTCTGCGAGAATCTGGCATTAGCCCTGGAAACAACAACAACAAGCCACCCTCTCCTGGGAATTGCCTTTCCTTTTTTCCTAAATGGAAGGGGAAGTTGGACATAGCAAATGTCCAGCTGTCTTTCCTCCATCATCATCATCATCATCAACCAACCCCCCCAAAATTACAAATTCCCATTTGGGTGCCCCCTCCCCCCAAAGAAACAAACACCTATCCTCTCCTGGGGATTTCATTCCATTTTTTCCTAAATGAGAGGGAAGGGGAAAGTTTGACAGCAAATGCCCAGCTGTCTTTCCTCCCCCTCCAGCCCCCCCCCAAAGATCCCAGTTGGGTGCTTGGATTTCCAGGGTCCCATAGAGGGAGTTAGTGGGAAGCTCCCTTTACCCTATTATCTTCTAAGCTGGTCCCTTGCACAGGAGACCCAACCTGGTTTCTGCAGAGAAAAAGGGCAGTGGATCCCTTTCTCCCCAGCCCCAGATGGCCAGGGATCTTCCTTGCCCTGCTGTGCACCATTTTGGAGATCCATGGGGAAGGCTGGAGGCATATTTGGTGTGCAGTGTTTGTTGTGTGTGTGCATGAGAGAGAATGACAGAGACCTTAAGGTGATCATTCTTCCTTTTGACATAAGCGGCCAGGTTGTGCCTTTGGCCAACCAATGTCATGGAGGATTGTTGTTATTATTATTATTATTACTAATATTTGCATCTGTGCATTTCTTTGGGTGCATGGAATTGGTGCCTCTGCAGAGCGCAGGGGAGAAAAGACATGTTCTCTTGAATGCAGAGCAGAGATCCAGTAGATTACAGTAGGGATCTGTGCCAAATGCAGCTCAGCAATTGAAAGAGTTGGAAGGAGAGGCAATGGGGCAGGGAAGAAGGGGAGAGTTTAGCTTGGGTCCACCAGCAGCACACATTTCTTGCCAGTCAACACAATGGAGGCATAGATCTCCTGGAATGAAACCCAAAAAGACCCCTGGCTTAATCTCTCCGCATAACCTTGTTGACAGTGCTGCAATCTTCTGTCATGGCCTCTCTCTCTCTCTCTGCTGCCTGCCTTTTAGACCCTAATCCTATGGATTAGACTCAGGAGGGGGGGCAGTGGGGAAGAAACAGTGACGGGGGGGGATCAAAATGAGGGGAAGTTGTAAAAAAATATTCTAGATTTGCAAAAAAAAAACCACCCACCTTTGCACCACTTGCCCTACTTTTACAGCATTCCCTGCTTATCTTTCTCTCTCTATATATATATGTATATATTTAAAAGCCACTGGCAAAGAAGGAGAATTTTAAAAAATGTGCCTAGGGATTGGCATTTGCTGCTCTGTACGCTTTTTGGCAAAAGCAAGTTGGCAGGGAATTTTGTACAGTAGCGGAGGGGAGGAAGCACGGAAAGGGAAATGCTGGACAGTGGAACGGGCAGCCAAGGGCATGCGGAGGATGGCGGGGCTGAGACTAGTCTTGGCAGCCGGGGAGGAGGTTTATTGAAAAACCAAAAAATTAATAAAATTGAATCCCAAAGGAAGAATTGAACTGGAGGAAGAATCAAGAAGCAGTAGCCGTGTGGAACTGCTTGCCCTTATGGGAGTTTTAGTTGCCACTGAAATTAGGAATGAGAGAAGAAAAGGGACAGATGGGTCAGTTGATCAGAAGGGTCAAAGGCTTTTAAAAGTACAGATAAGAGGTCCTGGCATAGAGCAAGTGTGCCAGCTCTGGTGGCATGCAGGGAGGCAAGTACTGATCAAGATGTAGGTCAAACTGCCGGGTTTGTCACCGAATTGGGTCATGGCGACTAGGAACAGGGTGACGGAGCTCTTTGGAGACACAGGGAGGGTATGGGTGAGGACACCTGCCTGAGAAGTTCTGTACAGTGCGCACTTTCTTGGTTCTGTGCAGGTTTGAGTTTTGGGACATGGGTCACTCATTTGGGTGTGATTTGGCTGGAGAGGACGAGGAATATGCCCTTGGCAGTGCCACAGTGCCCAGGTGGGTGTGTTGTTCCGTTGCTCTCCTTGGTTTCTGGGCTGCAGAACTTGCCGCGCCGGATGTCCTGATGGAGAATCTCAGCCTCTGTTGCTGGGTCGGACCAAACTGGCCTCGTTCCACCAGTAACAAGGGCATGAGGCCAACATAGACCTTAAACTGAGTGGTTTAAAAGGGAAAAAAACCTTTTTATTTTTTGCTTTGCAGGCTGCGGTTCTTGTTAACAGTTGCAGAACTGGAATGGAGATCTTAGCAGAGAACAGATATATTCTGTTCTCCACTCCCTCTTCTTCCCCCAAATTAGAAATAAACACTCAAAATGTCAAAAATAAGGAAAAGATGTAGTCTTCTGAAAAAGATAGTTCTTTCAAGCTGTTCTGAAACAGCAGTGTTCTGGAAGGAGGAACTAGGGGTGTGATATTTCGCTGGTTTTCTTCTTGAATGAAGCAACAAGCAATTTCTGCTGTTTTCTTCCCATTGAGAGAAAGTGTTCGAAAACTAGTTTACGCAAACTATTTGCAGTTCAGGACTTACTCCATGCAAAACTGGCATGTGGCATTTTTATGTAGAAAGCAGCAGTTTCTGCACAGAAAATTTTGTGCCAAAAAAACCCTCTTTTGTGAATTTTGCGCAAAGTGAGTCCTAAACTGAAGATTCTCATCAATCCAGGATTCTTCCCGCCAGGATTTCTCAAGCACATTTTTGGAGCATTTTCCAAATATTGATGAATATTCTTTCCATCTCTAGGAACCTGACTCTTGAAGCCCCTCAGTCCATCTGCTGTAATTGCTAGTTACCACTCTTTTCCAGAGAGCCAGAAACCTGGGATCTGAATCTCACTCCCAGTTTCTAGCTACTTGATTCCATGTCTTTGCCAGAAAAGGTGGTTTCTGTGATCTATTAAATCTCCACTCATTAAATCCAGAATTTTAATATATTAGGTCCCTTGCTATTTCATGCATGGCCTTTGCTGCCCACCCTGGCATTGCTCCCTGCTGCCTGCGATGGAGCTTGCCCATTTTTCTCCTTTTTAAAGGCTACCACATTTAGGGTAAAATTGCTGCAAGCGAATGACATCTGTATCTGACAAAGTTGGTTATAATCCACGAAAACTCTTGCTACAACTCATATGTTAGTCTTTATTAAAGTATCCATATGAATCTTTGTTGTTTGAGCTTACTCAGTAGCAATTGAACTGTTCATAAAAGAAGCCCACTTCCTTTGGTATCGTTCCTCTGCCTTATGGAGCTGCATGATCCACCTATCCTCTTGCTGACCCTGCAGACAAACCCTTTGTGCCAGGTCTTTGTGATGCCCACCTTTGATCGTGATGTTGAAGAAGCTGCTTACGTTTGGGCAAGTTTTGAGCTAGGTCCACCCATTTCTGGTTAGTGAAATGTCCATGCCTGGCATGGATCCTGGGTGCCCTGTAACTCCTTCCGGTGTTGGGTCTTCTCCCCTGCCTTTGCCTTGGCATAATTCCCCATGTCTGCCTCCCACCCACCATCGCCTCCTAGTGGCATTCCCGGAACGTTCTCACTCTTCTCTTTCTGCTCCAGCGTTTCTCCCTTTGCAGGCGGACTGACTGGCATCTCTCCCAACCCAGCCTCCTCCTCGCACATGTCCTTCCTCCTCAGCCTTTGCTGTTGACTGTTTTCCTTCAGGCAGGGAAGCCCGTGGCCCTTGTGTGCCGGAGGACAAACACATGATGGGTCTTGTGTACATCACGTGTTCCTGCCCCTGTGCCAGGCCATGACGCGGTGGGCGGAGGTAGGGGGCAGTTCCTATATGGAGAGGAGCCTTCTTGGTTTGGGGTTGGCAGCGAGTCCGAGGTCGATGGAAGACGCAAGCCGGCAGGGCGACTGGGCAGGAAGCAGGCCCCGTGGGCACACCGCCCATCAGGAGCCTCCTTTGATGGTAAGTGTGGGCACTGCCGGGGGCAGGAGGCAGCTGGAGCAGCTGCATTCTTGCCTTGGCCTCCCTCCCGGTTATCTTTTTCTTTCTCTTCTTGGTGCCTTCCCTTTTTCAACCCATCTCTCTGTTCATGTTCCTCCTCCTCATCGGCACTTGGCTCCCTTTCCCCCTTGATAGGATCACTCTCTTCCATTATCTACTCTTGACTTTCTCCTCCCTGCGTTCCTCTTCTCTGACTTTCCTATTTGTGTGGTTTTCTGTTCTTTTTATTTTTCTCTTCCGTACTTTTTCTCTTTTCCATGTAACCCGTTTTGTGTTTTCTCCTTCCTCTCTGTTCACTTGTCAACATTATGCTTTTATTACTTTACTTTTCACAAGCTGTTGTGATACCTCTCTCTAGCACACATTTGTGTTCCTCTTTGTATGTTCACTCGTCTTCTCATGCATTCCCTCTTTTTCTCGTTCTTTCACTCTTCCTTCTTTTCTGTTATCTGTTCATTTTCATTGGTCTGTTCCTCCTCTCTTTTTCCTTTCCTCCTGTCTCATTTTTGCAGTTACTGTATAAGAAATTCAGAGCTTCTATTCCTTCTTTCTCGTCCGCTTTTCCCAGCCCATGCTTAGACGACTGTTCCTTTCCAACCATAGATCTGTTTCAAGTTCTGTGGCATTCAGGTCCAGCTGACCCAAACTTTCCTGGAGTTCCCAAGCTAGTCTTGGTTTGTACAGAGATCGAAAAACAGTCAGAAAAACTCACCAGTGTAGAACCAGTGTACAAAAATAGGGTTTGGCTCAACACCCAAAACCATGTAGGTGTCGAATTGTGTGTTCGGATCCAGAATTTTGGGGGTGAGTGGTTTATTACTTTTTCTCTTACCCCCCAGATCTTGCTAAACCACATCAGAACTGTGTTGTCTTCAAAATGGAGGGGTTTAAACAATCGCTGGATAGTCATCTGTCGGGTGTGTTTTGAGGATGGCCCTTGGGGTCTCTTCCAATTTTGTGATGGTGCTGTTACATAATTTATTTATTTGCTCCTGTTCATGGGAACGGAGGAATCCGGTTCAAACGGTGCCATTACTCTGGTGGACAGATGATAACTTAGGACCATGGATGAGGAATTAAATATTCTTTTGCCATTTGGGAGGGAATGATACTGATCTGTGGAAAGCTAAGGTTGGAGTACTGAGTTCAGACTTCCTGGAATTTCTGGCCCTGAGAAAAAAGCTGTGTCAGGCCTTTGAGACAGAGGTATTCTCCCAGTTCCTGAATCCTCTTCCAGAGTCTCATCACTAGCTTATTCTGTACATGGTGCTGAAGCTGTGCCTCAGTTTTCCCTCCCTGTAAATTGGACCACAGGTTGGATGCACTTATGCATGGCTTATTTTGTGTGTGTTTCTGGATTAGCAGAGGACTGTCCGGGATTACTGTTTTGGTCTCATAGCTGGGAATGACTGGCTGGAGGTTCCGGGAAGGATGGAGCTCTTTGGGTCTTCTGGACGTAAGAACTGTGGCTTTGCTTGGCGATTGGATTCATCAGAAAAATTCTGATGAAGCAAACAGGGCCGGATGTGCCTTAAAGTTGGCAAGTCTAATAGGGGATGAAATTCTTCTCCTTGCAGACCTAACAGACCCTTCTGTACAGGAATTCTTGTCTCCTCTGAAGATCTTTTGGAGGCTGTGATTGTTGGACAGTTAGTGCTTATCTTTTCAGAAATCGTATCTGGAATCTTTCTAAGCTTAAAAAGGGCCATCTGCCTCAAATCTCATATTCCAGGTGTTTGTGTGTATGGTTGCTGGCTGATTACTCAGTGAGGGTGATCAATATTATCTGTAGGTGCTCAGAAAATGTTGACATGGCATAATACCCTTGGATGCATCTTCCCCTAATCTCAGATGCATTAAGATTAACTGTGATTTTGTTTCTGTGTATGAAGTCATTTCTGATTTATGGCAACCCTAAGGCATACCTACAGCCAGCATGATGTAGTGATTTGAGTGTCGGACTGCAACTCTCGCGACCAGGGTTTGATTTCCAGCTCGGCCATGAAACACACTAGGTGACCTTTGGTCAGTCTCATGCATTCAGCCTTGGATGAAGGCAATGGCAAACCTCCTCTGAATAAATCTTGCCAAGAAAACTCCATAATACGTTTACCTTAGTATCAGTGTAAGTCAGAAATGACTTGAAGGCACACACCAACAACAAAAGGTGAACCTAACATGGGGCTGTCTTGGCAAGATTTGTTTAGAGGAGGTTTCCCATTGCCTTCCTCTGAGGCTGAGAACATGTGACTTGGCCAAGGGCATCCAGTGCATTTCATAGAGAAGCGGGGAACCAAATCCTGGTCTCCCTGAGGCAGAGATATTTATGTAGGTTGGCCATTTTTCCACATGTAAAATGGGGATGATACCATGGCCTACCTTGCAGGGCAGGGCAGGGCAGGGCAGGGCAGGGCAGTTGTGAGAACAAGTTAGATAATATGGTCTGAACAGTTTACCTTGTGAAGACTTATTATTCCAAATAACTAAAAGAGGAACAATAGTAGTAACGGAAGCCCCCTCTCATTCACTTCTAAGAACTTCCAAGTCAGAGTTTTGGTAATTTTGAAATTTTGACAGGTAGACTGGGGTCAAAGCTGCACTGCAGAAATGATGCAGTTTGGCACGGCTTTATCTGCCATGACTCAATGCTTTGGAATCCTGGGGTTTGTAGTTTTTTGCAGCACCATAACTCTCTGACCAAAAAGGCTAATATTTCACAATATTACAAATCCCAGAAATCCATTGCATTGAGCCATAGCAGTTAAAGCGGTGTCAAACTGCTTTATTTCTGTGGTGTGCATGTTCCCTAACACTTTACTCTCTTTTTGTATTTCAAGGCTGAGAGCTCAAAAGTTTATATTTATCATTTCTCTTTCAATTTATGCTTTTAGGTTGGGCCAAGATTCTCATCCTCATGATTAATTCTGTTGTTGTTGCAGTTCTTGGTTGCATCCCTGGTTTCTAACACTTGAATTCCAGAATTGGAAGTCCTGCCTTATATCTTTCACATGACTCTACTTTTCTTCCAGAGGTATAAAATTAGGCATGTCTGCTTGCAGGTCAACCAGTAACTGATATACTGTACTTCATTCATGAAGATTAACTGTCCATCTTTCAACACCCTCATCCCATTATAGATCACTTAATTCTCCTCCCTTCTTTTAAAGGGGAACGGTTCTTTTGTATCTAGACAGCAGACAACTGGTTTGTGATGGGATCAATTACTCAACCGTGTTTTGATCTCAAACATCATTTCAACCGATGCAACGGAGTTGTCCCAGATTCTTTTCTTAGTACTGCATTGAGAGTGGGGATAGGTTGCTTATGAGGAAAGAAGAAGAGCCTTGTCTACAGGGGCCTAAAGAACAATTCCTCCTCCTGTTTTGGTATCATCCTGTTTGGATGACACATGTTCCAAACTCTAGTTCTGGTGTGAGCAGTCTGGACAATGTCCAGACCATTCCACACCAAAATCAGGGGATAACAATCTTACAATGCATTAAACAAATTACTTGTTACTCTGGATCTTCCGGGACGATTTAGAGTTCTCCAGTCCCATACCATGGCTGTCTCCAAGGGCATCCCGCTGAGCTGCCTGGTGCATCTGCTGCCACCACAGGCCACTCACTTCTGAGGTCTGAATGAGGTGCCCGGGAAGATCCACAGCCCTCTATTCCCACATTACAGAAGTTATCTGCACAGACATCCCACTGAGTTGCCCAGCACATCTGTTGCCACTGTGGTTTGCTCACTTCTGAGGTTGGAATGAGGTGTCCCAGAAGATCTGGAGCTCTCTATTCCTGCGTCACAAAGGCTGTCTGCATGGGCATCCCGCTGAGCTGCCCAGCACCTCTGCCGCCACTGTGGGTTTCTCACTTCTGAGGTCAGAATGAGGTATCCGGGAAGATCCGGAGACTTCCATTCCTGTGCTATGGCAGTTGTCTGTATGGGCATCCCACTGAGCTGCCTGGCACATCCACTATGGGTTACTTACTTCTGAAATCAGAATGAGGTGTCCGGGAAGATACAGAGCTCTTCATTCTGCATTGTGGTGGCTGTATGCATGGGCATTTTGCTGGGCTACCCAGTGTCTCTGTGGGTCACTCACTTCTGAGGTCAGAATGAGGTGTCTGGGCAAACCCAGAGCCTTTCATTCTCCCGTTATGGTGGCTGCCTGCATGGGCATCCTGCTGACCTGTCTGGCGCATCTGTTGCCAGCATAGTTCACTCACTTCAGAGATTAGAAAGAGGTCGACCTCCGCGGTTCAGGAATAGAGGGCCAGGTAACACATTGGGTCAGCTGTAGGCCCAGGATACTCCAAGCTGCCCCTGGACAACCCTGGCCTGTGCAGACAGAGCCATGGCTACACTTTTTGTAATCTTTATCGATTGCATTGACATCTTTTTAGGGACTTTCCTCTATTGGTATTTGGGCATCTTTCTTTTGCTTTCCATGGCTCATCTTTTGTTGCTGCCCGAACATTTCATCTGTGCAATTGTGACAGATTCCCAAAGAGTGCTTGAATTGTTTCTTGCAGGTTATAATTTCCTCTCTGTATTATTTGTACAGTGTAGATGCATCCTTGTTGTAAGAGAGTGCGTGTGCAAACACACCACAAGCAGCAGTCTTTCAAGGCATTGCCAACATTTTATAGGAGCAGGGAATGTTTGTCTTTGCCCCCAAATGCCTACCTCCAGGTTTGCCAAACTAAAATGTTCTCAGTGCCTTATACAGTCTGTCCTCCTGTCCTTGGAGAAGCTGAATGATCTGTTTTCACTATGCTTGCTGAAAATGGAAACCAAATTTCCCCACCTACATTTGTAATAATAATGTGTTGGAACTGGCTTTGTGTGAACTCTTGTCTGTTGCTTTGTTATGGAACAGGCGCTGTGAGAGGCGTATTTTCAAAAGAGTTTCTCCAGGGAGATATAAGGTGCCTTCTTGTCTCTTGATCTCAGAAATGACTGACTATAAATGTGGTAACCTCTATAGAACGTACTCAGGGCACAGGTATTAAAGTTGATTGGCATTGGAAAGGAAATCATGGACGAACCGTTATGTCACCATCTCCAAGGCTAGAGTATGTATGCTTTATTCTTTGACAGTGCCCTTGTGGTGGGCACCATGGCCACCAAGCGGCCTAAAAAGCCCTCTGGAAATATCAGAATTGTCTCATATTGAAAATAGAAAGGAGAGTTATTCTTATCCTTGACCCTAAGGGCTGTGCCAATATATAGTTTTAAATACAACGAGGACACCCAAGGCCAGTTGACAGGTCCAAAATGGAGCCAGACAGGTTTGAGGTCAATGCCTAAGGCAGTGATGCTCAATCTTTGGGCTGCCATATGTTTTGGATTTGAACTCCCAGAATCCCTGACCTTGGGATAATTTTTCTCTCCCTTTGATTTGCACGCTTGCAAAATAAAGCAGGAGATCTCAATTTCTGACCATGAGTACAAAATTGTGATACAATAGTTTCTCCATATTAATTAAGAGTACTTAGGATGGACCAAACTGGTAGATGTGATGGAAGTTAATTCCTGAGACAGTGAATTAATGTATATGTTTGTTGTTGTTGTTGTTCTTGTTGTCTTTGACTTTTGGAGACCCAAAGGTGAACCTATCATGGGGCTTTCTTGGCAAGATTTGTTCAGAGGAGGTTTGCTATTGGTGTCCCTTGGGGCTGAGAGAGTGTGACTTGACCAAGATCATCCAGTGGATTTCATGGCCAAGCAAGGAATTGAACCCTCAGCTCCAGAGTTTTAGTCCAACACTTAAACCACTATGCCATGCCAGCTCTAATATATATGTACAGCATTGGTATGAAAATAATTGTGGGGATGGGTAGGGGTATTGAAATATGAACTGGGAAGGTATTTTTTTCTGCTTTATTTCCTCAATTTAACATGAAAGCATTTTTTTCATTTGCTCAGAGGGTTTGCTTTGTGTGTGTCATGTAATGGCCTTCAGCAATTTGCTCTGAATCATATATTTTAAAATGATGTTTGAAAGTGCATGTATGTGTGTATTTTACCCTAAATATGGCAGGCTGAATGCACACCTCTGTTATATTGAAAGACAACAACGGAGGCCTCTATGAGAGAGCTTTCAATAAAAATGTCATCATAAAAGCTGCTTTGGGTCCCATCCTGGGAGAAATATAAATAAACTAAATAATTAACAAATAAAAATCCAAAATATAAAAGCAGATGCATGGAACCAGGGTGAACCAAACAGCCCCCATTTCCAGGACATGTCCTCCATTTCGGCCTTCTGTCCAGAAGAGATTTCAAAACTTCCTCCCTTTTGAGCATGACTAAGAAGCGTGAATTTACATTCATGTCAGTGTGTTTAGCTTTTGTATTGTAATGACCTACATTTTTATTGAATGCCCTACATTTTACAGCAAGTCCTCCTTTGTGGTTAGCACATTGGGTCGCCATGCACATGCTTATGGTTTTCCATCCCCCCCCCCAAAAAAAAAGCAGTCCATACTCTGGATTTTGATCATTGTGAGGAGAATTGGAGCAATTTCTGAGAGGTGAAAATGAGATTTATTTTTGCCACTGACTTGGGCTTTTCAAATGTGGCACATTATCCTTCTATGCGTTTATCCCACTTGGCTTTTCTTAATGTTTGGGGCTCCCTTTCTCCCTCATTTCCACCATGGCCTTTGTAATATCCTACATTTTTCTCGAGCGCTCAACATTTTGTGGTAACTTGTCCTCTTTGTGGTTAGGACATCTGGCCACCTTGCACATGCTTATGGTTTTCCCAAAAAGTGGTAGGCACTCTGGTTTGCATTTTGAGCGTCATAAGGAGACCTGGAGTGATCCCTGAGAGACAAAAATGCAGTTTATTTTTTTCCACTGACTGTGGCTTTCCAAACGCAGCACATTTCCCCCTCTGTGCGTTTCTCCCACTTAGCTGTTCCTTCTTCCGTGGGGCTCTTTTTCTCCCTCATTTCCACTCTGGCTGGTCCCTTCGACCCACAACCCCATGGCAGCTTGGCAATCCTGCCAAGGCCGGCCCATTTGGCCACGGGCCGAGCATTGCGCATTGTAGACCCGGCACCCAATGGCATTGCAGTGTTCCCAGCTGAAATTAGCAGGCAAACAGGAAAAAGGCCGGCCGCTGGTTGGCTGATCTGGGCCTATCCAGGGCCCCCTCCCGTCGCTCCTCTCACGTAGGCCTGGCCTGAGCATGGGGCCTCTGGGCTGCCTTCCAAAGGAAAGTGGGGGCTGGCGGCTGGGAAGGGCGGCTGCTGAGGCTGATGCTGCTTTGCAAGCCGAGCATGGAGCTTGGCCTCGCCAAGGCCACAAGAGAGAGACCCCAAGGCTCCTTCGGCAGCATTTGCTTCAAGCTGAGGCCTGCCTTGACCTCAAATGCTCTGGCCCAACATATGTGGCGATGCATGGTGCCCTGAGGGTGCAAGGTAGTGGCCTCCAAATCCAGGCCTTGCCATGCGCCTCAGGTTTTCTAACTGAACAGGATGCCACTAAATGCAATCTGTCTGTGGCTCCTTCCATAAATGCAACCATGGGGTGGTTTGACCATTGGACCATGACTCTGAAAACCAGGGTTTGATTCCCTGCTCACACATACAAACCCACTGGCTAACCTTGGATGAGTCACATACTCTCGGCCCCAGAACATCCTGGGTTGCTGTAAGTTAGAAATTACTTGAAGGCACGCAACAACACAACCATTTAAAGTACAGGAGCCCACTTTAGTTCTCAGTTTAGCAGTCCTACTCCCACGAACAAACATTAGGCACAGGAGTGAATTTTCCTCACAAAATGCTGCCTGCTGTGTATGTCACAAAAAAGTACAGTCATAATACAAAAACAATAAATAGATAAGACAGTAAAATATCACATTGAATAGGACTTTAAACCCCAGATTAAACTACCAACCCTTTTTAAGTTTGGGTGACACAGATGTGCCAGACATCACGAGAATCCACAAATTGCTCTGTGTCATTTAAGGCAACTTCAGAAAACTAATTGTTTATTATATTTTTATTCCACCTTTCCTTCAGGGAGTTTATTGTGCTATACAAAGTCTTTCTCATTATCCCCATAACTGTCCTATAATAAGGTCACCTAAGGAGCTTTACAAAGCATGCGGATAAGAAACCACCTCTTTGCAACCTCTCTTCTGCAGAAACTCAAATTAGCTTTTTTTTGTGCAGCGGAAAGAGATGGACTAAGAAGTGTGAGAGAAAGTGTGTGTGTGTGTGTGTGTGTGTGTGTGTGTGTGTGTGTGTGTGTTGGAAAGGCACTCTTGATTTCCTGCCAAAGGGAGATTTGGAAAGATGGAGGAATCTGGACATCTGTGTTATTTTCTCAGCTTTGGAATGGCTTTGCAGCCTAGTGGTAAAATACCGTGGGAGGAGACGGTGTCAGGATTCGGAATCAGAACCAAGGAGTGTGTGTGTGTGTGTGTGGTGGATGTTTTGTGGGTTTTTACAGGGATGGATGTTCTTGAACTCTGATGCCTCACATGAGAGATCGGCGCATAGCAGAAAGCCAGGATTCCTGGGTCCACTCTTCCGTCAGTTGCATTTTGTAGGGCACTGGGTGAGCCTGGGAGCATGGGCGCCGTAACCTTGGCGCTGCTTGCGAGGAACGTCTCTGGCTCCGGTTCTGGCTTGGCTGTGAGGAGGTTCTGTTCCGGCTCTCTCTGTTTATTCACACGCTATGTATGTTCTTGGCTTTCTCTGCTGGCTCAGCCAGGGAACCATGGAAATCTGCCAAGGAAAAGCTGCATTTAGCATCCTTGCTCCCTCCCCAGGAATGCCAGAGAGGTGCTCCGGCCTTTCCCAGTCTGCCTTGGGAATCTGGGGCTCTCTACTCCAGTAGGGTGAGAAGTGGACAGTCCCCAACGGGTTGCAAATCTTTTGTTGTTACATGCCTTCATATCCTTTCCAACTTATGGCAACCCTAAGATGACCCGATCATAGGGTTTTCTTGGCCATTGCATTCCTCTGAAGCTGAGAGAGTGTGACTTGCCAACGTCAGGACAGTTGGAGGATATGCTCACCTAGGTGCATCGCCTCCCCACATTGTGGAAGGTGCATTTTATTGTAAAATCAGGGGTAGGGAATTAGTGCTCCTGCTCAGCACTACGAGTAGCTGCATTTGGCTCTCAACAAGGAATCCCGGTATATGAATAACTTCTTTTATCTGTCATATCCGTCTGTCTATCAATCAGATTTCATTTTGGTCATCGGCCAACACAAGTAAAACACACAATTCTGTCTCTCTGTCTACACAGTGATCGTATTGGCAGCAAGAGGCAACTACACTCCACACTGCTAATTTCCCAAAATACTTAGTGTATTGGTACACGTAAGTGTAACATGTATGTTGACTGTTGGTTATGTATAAATGTGAAAGGTGAGGATTATTATGAGAGCATAGTTGGAGAGGGAAACCTTTCTGTTGGAGCAATTTAATGCTGCACCTTCCTTCCTTGTATCAGTTTATAGTATTGGACTAGAGAGTCACTAATCCATAAACAAAGCCATACTTTCTTCTGTTCTGGGTGAGTTATTCCAGAAGAACAACTGCCCACTGCTTTCATGCATTCATCATTTCTAAATATATTTGTTATAATTGCCAGTCAACATGTGCAGAACAGGAGATCAAACAGGATCTGGTGCCTTGTGTGTGTGCCTTCAAGTCATCTATCGACTTACGGTGACACCATACATTTCATAGGGTTTTCTTAGGCAAGAAATCCTCAGAGGTGGTTCTGCCAGTTCCTTCCTCTGAAATAGAGCCTATTGCACCTGCTGTTTGTTGGTGGTCTTGCATCCAAGCACTAAGAAGGGCTGACCCTGCTTAGCTTCCAAAATCAGATGAGATTAACTAGCCATTCTTAATCACCCCAATTTTCAATACTAATTCCAGGACTGGGTTGCATGTGTCTTGTGGAAGGATCCCCTCAAGGTCCTCACTTCTTCATTTGAACCAATGCAAAGCATGCCAACCTTTATCCTACTGCCTCTTCATAGGCGCACCATGCAAATCAAGAATAGCAGGGCAGTGTGCCAGTCTTGGGGCCTGAGAAATGCTGCTTTGTAGAGCTGGCTTTGCTAACTGCAGATAAACACAGTGCTAAGTGGCAGTGCTAAGCTATTACTAGTCCATATGAAGGAAATGTCAGTATACTCCTTCAAGGGATTTGCTATTTGTGGCTAGTTGGTGGCAGGCGTTTTGGGCCCTTGGTATCTGCTTCAGTTTGGTTCCAGAAACCCTTATGGATAGCAAAATCCATGGATGCTCAAGTCCCAGTATATAACTTGGCATAATAAAAGGGTGTACCTTACATAAAATGAAAAAATCTAGGTTTACTTTTTGGAATTTACATGTTTTAAAAAATATTTTCAAGGCGTGGATGGTTGAATCCATGGAGTAAAAAACCCATGGCTATGGAAGGCCAACTGTATTTTTTATAAACCTTGTTGAATGACCCTGAGCAAGTCCTTATTCCATTGGCCTCAGTCTGTATAATGGATCCAACAGTCAGCCTGACGGTCATGCTGAGAGTGGAAAGGGGTTTTGCAAATGCAAATGGCGCTTGGCATCTAAAGGTTAAAATCCTAGCTGGTGGCTCTAAAGAGCACCCAGGGGTGTTGTGTGTTCAGCGCCACCTTCCCGAGTTGGTTCAGGTAAAAGGTGGTTCATTGCCCCTCCTTTATGTACACAAGAAATATACTCTACAGATGTAAAGCTATGGGGTGGGGAGCCCGGCGCTTTGCCAGGAACATTGCGTTCCCACCCAACCCAGAGGGAAGAGGCCCTTGTGTGGGTGTGAAGAACGGGAAACAGAGTGGGGTTGGCTTTGTAGACACTCCTGGTTCAGCTTGAGTGTTTGGGGTGGAAGATGTGGGGGACACAGACACACATACAACAAAATTGCCCTCCATATGCTCTCCTATCCTTCTCCCTTTCTGCAAACCAAAGGCGGTTGCTAGCTCAGTTCTGGTGTTGATTGACACTATAGAACTGGATGAAGGAATGCTCTGGAATTGAGCATAAGGACTAACCCCTTCCAAATAATATTCCCCCCCCCCAAAAAAAAAGCAGAGGATTCCCAGATTTGGGAGGAACGGTGGAGGAATCAACTGCAGAAGCAGTGGGAGGAATAAAGTGGGAGACATGTCTCCTTCTTGGCAATTCAGTAAAATTATTTCTTGGGACAGGGGATAGGAATGTAGATGCGTCTCCAAAATCCACGAGGGGTTGCACCCCTTTCTTTTGAAAGGTGATGCCAAAGGTTTGTAGAAGGGTAGGTCTAGTAGCTGGAGGTCTCTCCTTCCTCCCCTTCTTAGCAGTAGTACCTTTCTTTCCACCCACCCTTTCTCCTCCCTCCTCCAGCGATGAGTACTTGGCATCGGTCCCTGTCTACAGTACACAGTGTCCTGGACGGACATGGACGGAACAGCCAAAGGCACTGCCAAGAGCACGTGCAACAGGATTCCTGCTTGGGAGGGGGAAAGAGGCCACACACACACACACACACACACTCCAGTGGTTAAGGGTTTTTGATCTGTATGATCAAGGCATGGAAAGCTCAGAGGGCCGGGCACTGGAGGAGAAGGAACCTGGATCTGAACTGCTGAGTGGTGTATAGTACTGCCCTAAAGGCTGACATTTACAAAGTACAGTGGGGCCTTGGTATTCGCTGGGATTTGGTTCCAGGACCAGCCATGGATAACAAAATCCATGGCTGCTCAAGTCCCATTAAATGCAGTGGCGTAGTGAAACGGTATCCCTTATATAAAACCGCAAAATCAGATCTTCCTTTTTGGAATGTATACGTTATAGAAATATTTTCAAACCCATGATAAAAAAAAAGTCAGTGGATATGTAGGGCTGACTGTAATGGCAGGGGGAATCTGGGTACGTGGGAGAAATGCAGATGGAGTCTTCCATCTTTGAAATGCTTGCAACCACAAGTGTTTTTGATTTTAGATTTTTTAATGGATTTTGGAATATTTGCCTATGTAGTTGTTGTTGTATGACCCTAAGGTGAACATATGAGAGCCAGTGTGGTGTAATGGTTTGAGCATTGGACTAGGACACTGGGAGACCAGCTTTGCTATGAAAACCCACTGGGTGGCCTTTGGCAAGTCACACTCTCTCAGGGGTCTCCAGAGTCATAGCCCAACATTCAAACCACTACACCATGCTGGCTCTCATCAAGATGAAGTACAGCATATTAAAACAGAAAACACAATTAAAAACACATAATAAACCCTAAGATAAAATGCAATAAAACCGTTGCTTCTCCCCCACCTCTGCCACATCTTTCCAGTTTTGTGCTAATAAAGGGGATGGGTGGGTGGTTTGTGTGTCTTTGCAAAGTCGCCGATGCCGCATGTGTGGAGCCGAGATATTCTCAGTGGAGGAAGGAAACTGACGTCAGAGATGCTTGATCTGAGCAGAAGGCTTTGGTGCTGCACGTGTCCTTTTGCGTAGTCTGCTGTTATCGAGTTGTGTTGTCGCGCGGTGCAGCAGAATGAACAGAAACAGCAACCCTGCTAGGATTCAGCAGGGCTGTGTCTGCTGCAAACTTTCTCAGGAACAGCATCCCAAAAATAGGAGCCACGTGGGAGGGATGCAAATAGCGACACGCAGCACCTCTCTCTTTTGTCCACCTATGAATTGTCCCTGTGTGATTTGGAAAGCCTTTTCTCCTCATTCATATTGACTTGTAATACTGTAGCTGTGTAATAGTTTGAACATTGGACTGTGACTCTGCAGACTAAGGTGTGCATCCCGGTTCAGCCATGGAAACTCATTGGGTGACCTTGGGCACATCACACTCTCTCAGCCTCAGAGCATGGCAGTGGCAACCCTTCTCTGAAGAAACTTCCCAATAATACCCCTTGATAGGTTCACCGCCTTAGGGTCTCTATGAGTTGTGACTTAGTGGCACATAGCAACAACAACAACAACAACAACAACAGTAGAAAGAATAGGAATATATGTAAATAATTTACAAACGTAGGCTGAATCTACACTGCAGAATTAATGCAGTTGGATGCTTCTTTAAGTGCCATGGCTCAGTGCTACAGAACTCTGAGATCTGTAGTTCTGTGAGATAGTTAGCCTTCTCTGTCAGAGAGCTCTGGAGCATTGAACACACTACAGATCCCATAGGATGGAGCCATGACAGTTAAATCGATGTCATACTGCATTAATTCTGCAGTGTGGCAACAGCCTTTGGTTAATTTCATCTCCTTTCTGCCTGACTGCCATTCTTCCGTGCAAATTCTGCAGGGGATATTTGTATTTCTGACATTTTCCCACACGTGTTTGTCTCAGGAGGGGTTGCATCAGAATTGCCTCTGGTTCAGCTAGCCAGCATCTTGGTGTGTATGTGTGTGTCACTGATTATTTACAGTTACGCTCACGCCTCTGCGCATATGCACTTCTTGCATGCACGTGGTGACGCCTGAAGATCCTCCTCCTCGCTGCCAGCCACCATGTCTTGTCTGGTGACCCTGTGGTCCACCTGGACGGTGGCCATGCCTTCTTGGTGAACCCTCGGCCTGGGAGTAAATGAAGAGCAGCAGATAAGACACCCGTTATACCTTGTGGCAAAACACAGCCTGTTCTCTGCAACCCTGGAGCCCTAGAGTGATGGGCAGGGTGCCAAGGGACAGGAATGGAACAGCCTGTACCCATAATGGGACCAGAGAGGGAGGGATGGTGGAAAGAGGCTCTGGGAGGACTGGTGGAGCTCAGAGTCCAGTTTATTCAGGCTCTGGGAGTGAACAGAGAGCCAGGCGCCGGCTATGCGGCGGCGCCGGAAGCGGCTGAGGGCCAGGAGGAGGTGGTACAGGTGAGGTCTGGGCATGCTTTTTGGGTTGTGAAGGCATTTGAGCATCTGCCTGGATCTAGGTAGGCGTTGGGAATTCTTGGCTGAAAGGTCTGGGATGGGATCTTCTGGAACTTGTGGTGTTCTTCCATGCTTCAATGCTTCCAGATTTCTTTGTCTTTCTTGTAGGCTCCGGCAGCTTCATGTGTAAGGGTTGGATGGGTTCTGCAAAGCACTGCAACCTCAAGGCTTCCATATTTTGGTCCTTGGCTCCTTCCGAGGAGGTTGCTGTGCATTGATTCTGCAGTGTGCCAGCAGCTTTTGCTTTCTTTTACCCCAAAGGGTAACTAAAACCTTTAAAACTTGTCTTAAGGGTCTTAAAGGCTAGAAAGTTTTGTTCTTTAAAAATGGGGAAAGGGGAATTAGTGGCTTTGAATGCTTTGTAAGCCACTCTGTTTCCCAGTTTGGGGAAAAGAGTGGGATATAGAATAATACTAATAATACTAATACTAATATAATACCGCATTCTATCTCCCAGCCTAGTTTCCCCATCTCTCTCTCATCCTTTTCCCATCTCTCTCTGTCTCTGTGTAAATATTGCAGAAAGATGGGGGCCGCTTAAAATGTAAAAAATAATAAATACGGCTAGTTCCAGGAATATAGGGACGTGACACTTTATAGGATCATTTCTTCCTTTCATATTGTATGAGATGGAGAAGTTTCTTGATTTTGTAGGATTTCTGCTGGAGCCAACTGCAGCAAAGACATTTTGTACAGTTTCCTAGAGAGTGGGGGCGGCAATGTGTTTGTGGGAAACCTATGGAGCTGTGCAAGGCCTTTATCTCTGCAGAGCATTTGTTTCATTTCTCTAACAGTGCCTGCAAGCCATGGCAAGATGGTGCTATAGGTCATTTCCGATTATGGCGACCCTAAAGCGCACCTATCACAGGGTTTTCTTGGCAGTTTGTTTTCTTCAGATAAGGGTTTCCTATTGCCATCCTCTGAAGCTGAGAGAATGTGACTTGCCCAGGGTCACCCAGTGGGTTTCATGGCTGACTGGAGATTCAAACCCTGGTCTCCAGAGTCATAGTGCGATGCTCAAACCAGAGAGATCTAATGTTTTACAAAACTACAGATCCCAGGATTCCATAGAATATTGTCATGGCAGTTAAAGTGGAATCCTAGTGTTATAATGGTGTAGTATGAAAGGATAACTGTGGCAGGTCCAAGAGTCACTTTAATGTCTCTGGGGTTTTCCAGGGGCCACACAGGCTGCCCAAATTTAAACACACAACCCCAAAGTTGCTGGACGTTGGAATATATGGGTTCTCAAAAAATGAGTATTTTTGTTCAGTGCAAAACAATGCTGGAAGACTTTGTGACCTATTTCTAAGGTAAATTATTGTTCCTGGAAGGCTTCCAGGAGCAGTTATTCTGCCTCTCCTTTTTTTGGCTAGAAACAAGTTGGTCTAGGGATTCTGGAGGAGAGCCAGCATGGTAGAGTCACTGTAACGGTTTGAGCATTGGACTATGACTCTGGAGACCAGGGTTTGAATCCTGGCTCAGGCATGGAAACCCACTGGTGACCTTGGGCAAGTCACACTCTCTCAGCCCCATGAGACGACATTGGCAAAACCCCTCGGAACAAACTTGGAAGAAAACCCCATGATAGGTTCGCTTTAGGGTTGCCATAAGTCCAAAATGATTTGAAGGTACATAACAACAACGGGATTCTGGAGGTGTCCAGGGCCATAAAAACATCTTTAAGGGACTATATGCGACTCTCTACTCTCCAGCCAGGCTATACTTTGTCTTCTGCTAATTTCGAGCTGCATGGAGTGGGTCTTGGTTTAGGCAGTACTATACTGATACAAGTGTTATTTGTGCAGGCTTGAGATTCTGAGTCATTATAGTAATATAATGTCCCTATTTTTCATCTGCAGTGCATGTATGTGTATGTGGGCGTCTCCTGTTTTCCAGTGCTTTTGCCAGCCTGCTTTCCAATCTGTGTGCCCATTTTGCCACACTCCCACCTTCATGGGGAAATCCCAGAAAGAGATGTTTTCCCTAAAAGGAAGATGGACAGACATCTGTTTTACAGGCACCCAATCTTTCCCCAGTCCCAAGAAGCTGCCTTCCTTATGGCAGACTTGAGAGTGGGCTGTTTGTGGGTTTTACCTATGAAGGAGGCAGCCCAGGGGTGTTGCGACGGGGAAGGAGGAAGGAGGGCATTGCACCCCAAATTATCATTCTGACCTTCCCCATGAAATGCTCCTTCAGTCCCTACATTTCTAGCACTGCAGTAATTTCCAAACTTCAGTTGCACATTTAGAAACAGAGTTTTGGCCTCTAAAGAAAAGGAGCAGGTGGCATGACTGACCAAGGGAATGGTGAATGCAACAAACAGAGGAATTCTAGATGTGAACGATTTTCAATATCTCACCCTTTGCTATGCTAGAAATTTGGAGACTGTAGGAATGTTTAATTGATCGGGGCAGAATTATTATCCCTTATTGCCCGTATTTTGTCGTCTCCCTGTAGCTACACCCCTGAGCATCCCATGGCTCCATGTCAAGCTCACAAAGACTGTTGTCAAAGCATGTGTGGGTGTGAGTCTCTGTGTATAGACATGAATGTATAATGGGCATATCATTAATAACAATTTCTCTGGAAATTCCTTATGGCTTGTGTGTGGAGCATAGATAGGAGGAGGGTATTCTTGGCTAAAATGCCCAGTATTACCCAGCTGGCATGTGCCCTTCACTGTAGTCCAGTGAAGTAACCTTGGTCTGGTTTTGCGGCATGGTAACCCACATTCAAGGAGAAAACAAGAAAACCTGGACTGAATGCCTTAATTTGGGGCAGAATTCCTATGTATTGCAAGGTATCAAAATGACACCTTTTTGCAGGAGTGTTTGTGAGTGCAGAATTAAAGGTGTTCCATGATGCCTAAACAACCAGACCCAAGAAACATGTTTTTGTATCCGGTTGAAGCTTTATTCTGAGTATTCCTTGCCTTCAAGGGGGATAAACACATTACTGTACAGGCTTTCAAAAGCAGCAGATAATTTTCAGAATCTGCAAATATTTTTCAGCATCTCCAGAGTCCAGTATCCTAGAACTGAATATGTTGTAGCGCAAACAACTTGGGAAAGCCAAGTTGCCTCCATATTGCAGAAATAATCCAGGTTGTCACCACCTTATATAAAATGGCAAAATCCAGGTTTGCTTTTGGGATTTTATATTTTTTGAATATTTTCAAGCTGTAGATGCTTGAATCCATGGATAAAGAATCCGTGGACACAGAGGGACAACTGCATTTCTATAGTGTGAATGGGCTACAGGTCTCCACTTCAGAATTCTAAGCACTTCATCAAACTACAGATCCCACGACCCATAGACGCTAACCTGATTTACCATTATGCCATACTGGGAGGCCTTTGTCATAATGATGGCATAGCCTGGGGTCCTCCGCAGAGGGCACTGAATGAGAGATTGGTGTTTCACATTCTCCCTCTCCTTCCCATAGGTCTACCACAGAAATCCGGAAGGAGAAATCGCGAGATGCAGCACGATGCCGGCGCAGCAAAGAAACAGAGGTGTTTTACCAGCTGGCACACACTTTGCCCTTTGCCCGGGGGGTAAGTGCCCACTTAGACAAGGCATCCATCATGCGCCTGACCATCAGCTACCTGAGGATGCACAAGATGTTGAACTCTGGTGAGTGCAACCATTTTTTTCTCCCTTTTCTTCCCTTCCTGTCATGTTTTTAGGGTCCACTTAAGCCTTTTTAGTCTCAGGAGAGGATTTTCTCACAATAGGAAGTGACCAGAATTCACTTCCAGTTTTCTTCTGGTTTTAAAAAAAGCCTTTTCCTGGGCCTAGAATGGCCGATGGGGCTCCAAAAGATGGTGAAAATGCACCCATTTCCCTAAAAGGCATTTTGGGGTACTTTTGCTCATCTTTGCCTTACACAAAGGGTTGGAATTGCATGGCCCATCTCAAGCTCCCCAGTATGACCCTAAGACTTTCCCATCATAGAAAAAAAATCACCCTAAAAATTGATAGTTATGTGCCCAGGAACTTCCAGCAGATACAATGGTCCATGAACCTTTGGAGATGTGAAACAAACTTCTTCCCCCAAAAGAAAAAAGCTAGAAGTGTTGTTCTGGTCATTTCCAATTTTGAAATAAAGATAGACAGGAGACTCGAGGGGGCTGGATAATGGGGAAGGTATGGTGTCGAATCTCAGCAAGTGCCCAGTCTTGCCCTATACCTAAGTTGTGGCAAGAGGTGTTAGCCTACCTATAGCCCCTGATGCACCAGACGGGAAGGCAGGGGAAAAGAACATGGTGGTTGCTTACTAGCCCCTGGATGCTGGCTTCTGGAATTTAGCACTTTCTTTTGGCTAAGCAGCTCATAGCAGCCTTTTCTCCTTTCCACCCCACTGGCAGACTTGGCTGTATCAGCAAATGACTGCTGCAGGGTGCGGCTTAAAGGATAGGCATTGGCAGATGATCAGGAGTGCCTGCCTGCTGATGCCAATGGAAGAATGGCTACTACATTAACCAGCCAGCGACTCTATGACCCAGAGAATCTTTGGCTTCATTTAAAGCTCAAAAAGCAGGTTTCTAGACATAAGTACTGAAACTTATGAATGCAGGGGACAGTTCTAACTGCAGGATTTGAATCTCAGTAATCTAAACTGGAGTTATCTCTAGTCCTGAGTTTTGGAACTGGCCGCACTATGAGATCCCCAGCAGTCTGGTCCTGTGCTCTCATCTTTCTCCAAACTGCCTGCCCTCCAGGAATATTCCAGTAAGTGAAAATGGACAACCCAAGAATCTTTGTGTACCCAGAATACATCAAATGCTTGAATCTGAACCATAGAAAGTTGATCTTCACTATCTGTAGCAGGTTCCACAACTCATAAGTCTTTGTTCTAATCTGCACTGCAGAAATAATGCAGTTTGACACGACTTTAATGACCATGGCTCCGTTGTAGGGAACCTTGGGATCTGTAGTTTGTTGTAGCACCAGAACTTTCTGACAGAGAAAGCTAAATATCTCACAAAACGACAAAACCCAGAATTCCATAGCATGGCGCTATGGCAGTTAAAACAGTTTCAAATTGCATTGTTTCTGCAGTGCAGATTAGACCTTTGCAAGCATCCAGATGTATATATAGACTAATCACCTTGCCCTTAATTCCCCTGCCTTAAGTATTTGGACCTTGAAATTGAGCCTTTTTGCTTTTATCAGATGACTAGATCTCAGCGCGGTAGTATTTTAAATTCCTCTTCATGTAGAAAAGGCAGTGCTGGCATATATCATTTGAGATGGAGATAAACCTGCAAGACGTCTGCTTGTCTGCTGGTTGACTTTCAGGATAGCTGGTGTTAAATCTGTCAGGCTGAAAGTCTTGGCCCCTTGGATATAAATAAAATAAATAAAATTGATATGTTCTTCATTTAAAGCAGCTTTCTGGTCCTCATGGGTGGGATGTAAAAACCTTGAAAATGAAGGTCTGTATTCTCAGAGCAGAAAATGGATTCTTTCCACAGTCCTTGGGAAGCAGAGAGGTATGTAGTCCAGCTTAAAGCAGTCTTAGGATTCTGGCACTGCCTTTCCCAGATGAAGAGGAATTTAAAATACTACCACTCTGAGATCTAGTCATTTGATAAATTCAATTTATGCATTGAATTTATACTCTACCTTTTACCTGGGACAGGATCCAAGGCAGCTTACAGGCTTATTTAGAACTAGGTGTTGTGTCTCTGAGCGATGGCTTATTTGAACTATCCATGCCCCGAAGCAATTCTGTTCTGCTGTCTGTTTAAAACAGGAGAATGGAGGGACGAGGTGGAAGCAGAGGAACAGGTGGATGCTTATTACCTGAAGGCCTTGGACGGCTTCCTCATGGTCCTGACCGAGGAAGGGGACATGATCTACCTTTCTGAGAATGTTAACAAACACCTGGGGCTCAGTCAGGTGAGACATTTGCAATCTGAGATGGCACAAGGAGGCAACCATGCGGGTGAAGCTGAATTATAGTTTAGGGTTCGGAGGTTGTACTAAACTGTGGTTAATCTGAAATGGAAGCTAATTGAAACTTCTGGTCACTTCATAACCATGCTGAAGGAGGAGATAAGATGAAAAAGCACGCAACTATGCTTTACTGAAACTCAGTCTCGTGATGCAAGGATGAATGTGGCCACTATCTTGCCTTCTGAAACATCCATATACTGTACATCACAATCTAGAATGAGAAACAGTGGCTCTTTATGCTGCTGTATTTCCTGCAGAATTGCTTTGTATATCCTTTAAAATGGCTTGTGCAACTTTTCATTCCGGAAACAAAGACCTACATTGTCCCTATTTTTTGGGGTTTGGAAGTTTTTAAAAACAACAACACTTATCTTTCAGCCCTGCAGAATAGCATCCATTGCTGGCATTTTTCTCTGGCCATTTCAAAAGAGTCTTGAAAATGCAAATTTTCTGCCAACGGCAGCGTAATTTCTGTATGGATTATTGTGCTCCGCCAGCATATTTAAAAATGTGATGGTATCCTTGTGATCAGTTTTCTGGGAAGACAGAGCTCAAGAAAAAAGTCCCCATTGAATAAATATAATAATAATGAACATCATGATGCAAAGGGATCTTGTAGTACAAGAATGTCAATTCAAATTCAAAGCCTTGTGAGTGTGGAGATGAGGTGGCAAGTTCAGTTTTACAAAGGCAGGAGGAAGACTGCCTTTAAATAAAAGTCATGGTGTACACTTTCAAGATTTTATTAAACGTGTTTCCCCCCCCCCAAACCCAATTGGATTATATTATATTTGCTTCAAGTAGGTCAGTTTTATAACATTTTACAAAACATTCTTTTTTTTTTTTAATTCTCTTTTTCCCCCACTAAAACATATTCCTGTGGATGATGAAAGGTGATCAAACACATGCCCACACACAACCTGCTTGTATAGGTCTATCTCTGGATTCTCCACTCCAAACCCGCGTCTAAGGAAGCAGGTTCGTCTATGAAAGATCATGCTACTGGCTTTTTTTCTTTCAGCCAGCCTTAAATGTGCTACGTGATCCCTTTGCATCATAACTTTTATTGTTATGAATTTGTTTCTTTATTGCCAAAGACAAGTGGAAATCGTGGCAGTTGCAAATGACAATTGAAGTGGTTTTGGGGAGGGGTCTTTTTTGTGTGCGTGTACTAACGGCTAGAACCATTTGCTGCAAGATGTACCGGCCGTAAGCATCTCCTTAAATCACCTCTTCATAAACCCTTGAAGAACCGGGGCTGATGGTGAAAGAGAGAAATCGTTTTCATATGTGTGGGTCAAAAGCCTGCAGAAAATGCGTTCTTCCCACTATGCACTCTGGCTGCAAAGTTCTTAATGACATCCGTGGGAGGCTGAAAGGGAACGCAGGGAGGGGTGGATGGGATTCCGGATTGGCGAGCGCCAGGGCATCTGAGCCAATCTGCTCGCTCTTGGCAGATTCTCGTTCCTGGGCACGTGTTTGAGCATATGGTGCTGTGCTCATCCATTGCTTTGCAGAGGCACGGGTGCACTGCCTCCAGCCTTCTCCCACCCCCGCTTTCTAATGTTCCCAATTCTCTTTCCTCTTTCTTTCCACTAGCTGGAGCTCATTGGTCACAGCGTCTTTGACTTCATTCATCCCTGCGATCAGGAGGAGTTGCAAGATGTACTAAGCCCCAGGCAAGGTGGGACTACTGGGTGCAGCCTCCTTTCCTTGAATGGATACTCAGTGCATCCATTGGGGTTGGGTTGGGTTGGGGTCCAGGAGAGCTGACTGTAACACTCCCCCTTCTTTAGCTGTTATGGCTGGCAAGTTTTGGGGTCAAGTTTTTGCCTTGGTCCCCTGCTGCAGGCTACGCTAGGTCTGAAAGTGATGAAAAAAAGCAACCCTTTCCCCACCTAAAAATAACATGCAAAAACTATCAATGGTAGAAATTTCCAGAAACATGGGGAAACATTTTTGTAGGAAATACATTGAAGGTGATTTGTGCTGGTGGAGGGGGGGGTCTTCTGTGTGTGCCCACCCTGCTTTACAACCACTCTTTTTCTGACAAAAACCTACCATTTCCTGATCCTGACATCATCATGCTCCTTTGAATGTATACGAACAGCAAATTTGTTTTCTGCACATTGATGTTTTTGCAGCCAAAAATGGCCCAGTGCATGAATGAGAGATGAGCCTTAGCTCGCTTGCAGAAACCCTGGCTTTTGCAGAAGTAGAAAAAGTCATGATAGTGGAGGACACAAATGATAGGGGAACCCCAGCCTAATGGGGACTGAGCATGCTCAGTAGCCCAATAAGGACTAATGGGTATTTGATCTCCCAGGTTTCTCAAAGAAGAAAGAAGTGAAAACGGAGCGCAGCTTCTCTGTGCGCATGAAGAGCACTCTGACCACCAGGGGACGGACCGTCAACCTCAAGTCTGCCACCTGGAAAGTGAGTGGCTAGAAGGGAGAGCATGGAGATGTATGGGGTGCAGGGAATCACAGAGCCAGGAGGGAACAGATGAGGATGTGGGGGAGATATTTAGAAATATCTGTTTGGACTGTAACATCCGCAGGGCTGTACTGTAGAAATTGCCCTAGCTTCCTGGTAGTGACATATGTGCATATAACATGAGGGTAAGCATGTGTGCATTTTACTTTGGGTGGGGCACGACGGTTCAAAAAAAGAGGGATCATAAGGAACTGAACTCTCCCTGGAAGCCAAATGGAGGCTGTTGTACTTTGGCCACATAATGAGAAGACTTGACATGACTCACTGGAAAAGAGAATAATGCTTGGCAAGGTGACGAGTGCCAGAAAGAGAGGGAAGGCACATAATAGATGGATAGATTCAATTAAGGAGGCCATGGCCCTGAGCCTGCAGGACTTGAGCTGAGGACAGAAGGGCTTGGAGGCGTCTCAGTTATAGGGTCACCATGTCGAAGTTGGCTCCAAGGCAGTTAATAGCAACATAAGGAACAAGCCCTAGATATCCATGCCCTAGTCTGGCTACTCAAAGGTAGTCTTCAAAGCCTTGAAATGTTAGAGAAGGCATTGCTATATAGTGATGGTGCTATGGTGTTTTGGTTGCTGGAGGAAAGTAATATTTTTGAGCTCATCTTAAAACAGGCAGGGCAAATACTTTCATGTGCAGCAGCAGCGGCTTCTGTTTATTGGTTGCTGTCCTCTCCTGTCCCCATAGGTGCTGCATTGTGCCGGGCACATGCGCTCATATGCACCTGCCAAGCCTGCTGCAGGGAAGGAGGCAGAGGGAGGCTTTGTGGAACCCCCTTTGCGTTGCCTGGTGCTGATCTGCGAGGCCATCCCACACCCTGCCAACATTGAGACACCCCTGGACAGTGGCACCTTCCTCAGCCGCCATACTATGGACATGAAATTCACTTACTGTGATGACAGGTAAGCAGAAGATGACAACAGCTGGGATATTTTTTAAATTGTATTTTTAAAATGTAACTTACTATTTTCTGCACAGAAAATGCTGCTTCCTGTGCAGAAAATATTGTTTGACTATGTTTGAATTTGCACATGATAAATCCTGAATTACAAATAGTGTTCGTAAACGGTGCACTTTTTGAAGACTTCCTTGCAGCTAGAGGAAAACGTGTAACGTTACTTGTTGCTTCCTGTGAGAAGAGAATTAGTGAAGATTTACATCAGCTACTAGTCAGGTTGGCTCTACATTGCCTTTTTTAATGATGTAGTTTGTCTCTGCATGTGAGCTGATGAGGAATGCAGAATGAATTCGCACTCATGTCCTGCTGGCAATCTTCCCAGAGGCAACTAGATGGCCACTGTGTGAAGAGAATTCTAGAGTGTATGCTGCCCACTGCATGTTTTGAGCCTATTTATAGATGTGTCAGTATCTGTAAATCAGGGTTGGGCAACTGCAGCAGATCCAGAGACCAGTTTTCTGCTCCTGAAGCTGCATGGATTGCCAAAACATAAAAAGAACCCAAGTGGCCAGAAGCGTGTGTGTATTTGGATGTTTTATTTCAAGGATTTATATCCTGCCTTTCCCTCCAATGGGATACAAGGCAAGTTACAATAATTTAAAAAGACAGATGTAAAAACATTGGTTACAAAAGTTTAAAAATAATTAAATATTGTTAATATTAAAACATAAATTAAAAACACATAGTTAAACCAGCAATAAAACATAATACATTGACAGCACACAACACAGTGCTTGCCAACAAAACTGCATCATAGGTTCTCTATAGGGTCATCATATTACTTGTGTATCAGTGTAAGGAGTACCTGCAACCTATTTAAGAGGTGAATTGCCTCTCCTGAAGGCCAGCTAAACATACCCTCCAAGATTTCACGTATGAAAACTGGGACGTATGTGGCCAAATAATATCAGAGTATGGTTGAGATGGTATTAATGTTACTAATTAATTTAAGTTATTAATGAGGAAGAACACATAAACTAAGAGAAGCAACAGCAGTTTGCTTTTGCCTGAGCCTAGGGCTAACAGAGCTAGTGTGATGTAGTGGGTTTGAATATTGGACTATGACTTTGCAGACCAAGGTTCATATCCCTGTTCAACTAGGGAAACCCTGGGTAACCTTGTCCAAGTCACCCTCTCTCAACTCAGAAGATGGCAAAAGCAAAGAGAAACCCTCTCTGAACAGATTTGCCAACAAAACCCCTTCATAGGTTCTCCTTAGGGTCACCATCAGTCGGAAACGACTTGAAGGCACACAACAACAACGAAGACTAAATGCAAGATTTCTCCCTCTTCTTTGCTTCCCCCTTGCTGAGTTTAACCGAGTACAAACTACTTTTGCACTTGGAACTCAGTGTGCAGCAACTGAAGTAAGCTGAAGACAAAGGGGGAGAGTGGGAGAATGAAACTTGGACATTTTGAAAGCAGCTAAAAAGTGGGATGACAGGGAATTAATTGCCACTATCCCTGCCAAATTGGGATGTTGGCAGATATGGGAAAAGAAGTGTTTGGGGAGTCTTGAGAAGACAAGGGTCTTGAAAGGAGCCTCAGGGGCTACATGCCTGGCTACAAGGCTGTACCTTTACACGGCTGTTCTAAATGTATATGCAGGCTGGAATAACAGCCTCGCCCGTGGGAGATCTGCATTACTGTCTCATTTCTGGCTGTCTCTTGTTCCCGTCTCCCTGGGCAGGATCGCCGAAGTGGCTGGATACACCCCTGAAGACTTGCTTGGCTGCTCCATGTACGAGTACATCCACGCCCTGGATTCGGATTCTGTCAGCAAGAGCATAAACACCCGTAAGTCATACCTACCCAAAGCCATGCCTCCTTTCCTCCCCCAGGTTTTTGAGGGATGAGATCCTGATCTTGAAATAACAATTTCCTGAAGCTGAAAAAGAAAAGGAAAAGAAAGGGTGGGTAAGTGGGGAAGGGAGGAGACAATTTCCCCTGTTTCCTCGGTAGCAGCCTCAGCAGAGTACCGAATGTGGTTCACAGGGATTGAAATTAATGGTGTGACTGCTTGGTTTTCATTTCTGTTAGTCCTTGTGATGGCTCAGATAAGCTTGAGGATATGTGGGAGGCATGGGAGCAAATTTCAGAAGCCAGAAATATCTGGGGATTGATTACTCTTCTTTAGTCCTGCTGCCATCACCAGTAAAAAGGGAGTAAATAATGCAAAATCAATAGGAGCATGTTAATAGGATTTGTGTAACGGCACAGAGGTGAGAGGATTCAGGGTGCTGAATTTGGATAAATAAGCATTTTTTATTGTCGTTGTGTGTCTCCAAGGTGTTTCTGACTTTGGGCAACCCTGAGATGAACCTTCTTTTTTCTTGGAAACATTAATCCAGAGGGGGTTTGTTGTTGCCTTCCTCTGAAGCCGAGAGAATATGACTTCCGCAAGGTCACCCAGTGGGTTCCCATAGCCGAGTGGCAATTCGAACTCTGGCCTCTAGAGCCCTACCCCAGCACTCAGGCCACTATGCCACGGTGGCTCTCACATAAGCATTGAAATTTACAATTATACACAGCTCTGAACAAAAGACAGGTTTAAGTAGAGATGGTCAGGCTTTCATCTTAAAATATCTACTTAATGATTTTGGCCAGAACCTGAGGTCCACCAGCCAGAGCCAGATGCAAGCTGTAGTCCCCAGAGGATGGACATTTGCTAAGAATAAAGGAAGATGGTTTCTCTGAACACTTGCTTAACATAGGAATTGTGATCTATGCCAGAACTGAGTTCACAGTCTGTTAGCCCAAAAATCTATTCCTGGTTTCCTCCCAAAGTTCTGTGTTTCAGCAACCTAATTTGGGGCCGAAAACCTTTTAGCAGCTGCTGGGAGTCTGCTGGGAATTAGGATGCTTGGCTAATCTCTTGCATACCATCGAGGTAGATCTCAGTCTACCTTCTGCTCAGATTTTGGGTTAAAGAGCTTATTTACATAGTGGCTCCTAGCATTCCTCTAAAATGGCTTCTGAGTTAGAGCAGTTTGGAGGAGCCCAGTGTGTATACTTGTGGTAAATCAGCTACAGTAAGATCAAACAAATTATGGCTGGCACCATAATTCAGTGTTTACAATGTTGTAAGCTAGACATAGGACACTGTAAATACTGGGGTTCGTTTTTACCATAAATATTGGGGAAGTGTCTCCCAAAACTCACCTTAGAAACCAGGAGCAGCAACAACTTAGATGCACTGGAGAATAAAGCAGTGAGCAAAAAAGCATCTACCTCCTCCTGGCAGCAAGGTGCTTTGGGACAAATTGCTGTGACATGACCTCACAGGGTCTGAATGCTTCTTCGGTAAACCCTTTGCAGTCCAGAACCTCAGAAATTCCTATATTGGTACAGCTGCCTGGTTTCAAAGATGGGTTTTTGGAGGTCACACCAGGAGCCATAGCCATGATGAGTGAGACCCATCATTGTATCTATATCTGCTGAGACAGGATCTTGGCCAATATGTTAAACTAAAGGAGGTAGCTCTGGTGTGTTGCTGTAGACTGGCTCCTTTTATAATGGGCCAGGCAGTTCTCCCAAAATGTCAAACATAATATTCTTCAGAACATTCCCATTCCCCATTTTTATTGGCATGCTTCAAAGCAGTGCTTCTCAAATTCTGGTCCTTCAGTTGCTGCAAACTAAGTTCAGAGTGCAAAAATACTCAACGAAGGGGAAAGGAGTAAAGGAGATGGAATCTTGCACTTCCTAGGAGGCTCAAGCAAAAGCAAACTGTTGCAGCCTCTCCTAGCTTGTGCCTTCTTCCTCCTGAATATATTTTTTGACATCTTGACCACATTCAGATCTTGCTTGACAAGACAAGTCCTTGTTTTCATGTGGGCAAGCTTGTAGGTTATGAGCTAGTTTCATATCACAGAGAGAAAGAGAGCGAATCCTGTTCCGCCGTCAGGTCTCCTCCCCATCACCCAGCTTATCCATTTGTCTGTCTGTTCTAGACTGTCTGTGTTTCACTTCCTATTGGTAGTGCTGAGCAAAGGGCAGGCCGTGACGGGGCAGTACCGTTTTCTGGCCAGGAACGGCGGCTACCTGTGGACCCAGACCCAAGCCACGGTCATCTCCAGTAGCAAAAACTCCCAGCCTGAAAGCATCGTCTGTGTGCACTTCATTTTAAGGTAAGATTCTGGGAAGGTATAGTATGTCTGTCTGCACAATGAAAAGAAGAATCCGGGAATAGGGGTTTGTAGCAATGATCAGAGCTTGGAAATTTGAGTTTCCCATGTTGTCTGGGAGATGCTAGGACAATTCCTCTTCCTCTTTAGTGCAAGATACCTTTTTTTGTTGGAGATGCCAAAGCAAGGAGAGATGTAATAGCTGTGCAGAGACCAAATTCCAAAATGTCTTTGCAGAAAAGGGCAGTTCGCCCTTTGGAGGATCTAGAAGGGTTAAGGGGTACAAAAAACAGCCTTGAGGGCCACATGCAGTATGACAGCCCCTTTGCACACCCTAGCTTTAATGCATAATATAGCATGGGTTCTCCCAGAGCTGGCTGGTATAAGATGATTATCAGAGCTAGGACAAGTGAGGATGGCCTTTTTCCAGCCAGGTAACAAGTGGAGGTGATGCTGGTGCAGTGTACTCAAGTAACACCTACCTTGCCTAAATTCTTTTTTACAGCCAAGTGGAAGAGAAAGGGTTGGTGCTTTCCTTGGAGCAGACGGACCGCCAAGGAGAACATCGTCGGCTGCCCCCGCCCTGCCTCGAAGGGCTGGACTCTGATGGAGCACTCGATGAACTGGACTCCAACGGTGGAGACACGATTATCAACCTCAGTTTCGGTAGGGAGATTATTTGGGCACTGGAGGTGTGGATGCCCTGGCAAAATACAGCCACAAAAAGATTTGGGGTCCATATGTAGCTCACGGACCCCAGAATTGCCACCCCTGTCTTAAGTCTTGCTGCTCTCTTTCCTTTCTCCCCAGAGCTGCGTGGACCGAAGATCCTGGCTTTCCTTCGTCCTGCCAATATCAGCGAAGAGGAATTGCAGCTGGACCCCAAGCGCTTCTGCAGTCCCGATCTCCAGAAACTTCTAGGGCCCATTTTCGACCCTCCTGGGGCCCAGAACCAAGGAGGGGGCACTTTGCGAGCAAAGCCTCTGGTGCCACTACCCAAGCCATCTCCAATGGCCAAGAAGGTTTCTGGAAACAGCAGTCCAGTAAGGAGCCTGTAGAACTAGTCCCTGGACAGAGGTGGTGGTGGTGACGCTGGGGTGGTATTTATGTTGGCATGAACCAGCAGGTTGGCCTTGCAAGTGGATGGCCTGCATGGAAAGCCTTGTTGGGAGGGGGAGGTCTGTGGGTTTGTCCCATTACAGGTATGTTGTGGTTGTAATAATTTGAGAGATAGTGATAGATAGATGGGGATAGATATAAATACATTTGGTCATTTGGCTAGTCATATCTGGTGTGTCTGTGTGGGGGAAACATTGTCGATTTGTGTGCCAGCACACTATGGCACACTATCACCTTGTAGTTAGTTTTCCCTGCAAGAAATTGACTTTGGGATCTACTGGGTGAGAAAGAGAAGATAAAGATTGAATGCTGTCTTGCTATGCAGGAATGGCTGCACCAATTTTCTCCTTCTGTTTGGTCTGCTTCCATTCTCTCGCCCCACCAGGTCGAACTGCCGGAAGAACTGCTTTTCGACATGGAGAATGTGCAGAAGCTCTTTGCTTCCAACAAGGAGGCTGAGCCAATGGAGACCACTCTGCAGGTAGTACCAGTTGTGGGCTGAGAAAGGGCTTCCATCTCTTCAGCCTGGTGCTGAGTTCAGCAGCCTTAGAATATCAACTTTCATTTTTCCACCATTGCCTTCTTTTTAAGAAGCAAGATGCTTCGGTCCACTAGATGTCCCGGACCTCAGAGCTCCCATAACCCCTGACTGTTGGCCATGAGAATACACACACACACACACACACACAGAGTATATTTTACATCCCAAGGAATTCCCTTGACTGCAGCTAACTCTCTGCTGCCCTCTACAGGATTATGAAGGCCTAGATCTGGAAATGCTGGCTCCTTACATCTCCATGGATGATGACTTCCAGCTCAGCAGCACTGACCACCCGCCATGGCTGGCCGAAAAACGTGGAGACGCAGGGGCAGGGGCCCGACTGGGCTCTCCACCTCCGCGGCCTCGATCCCGGAGTTTTCACGGCTTATGTTCCCGCCCGCCCGAGTCAGCCGCCCTTCCCCGCTGGGGCAGCGACACCAGCTTGAGTCAAACCCGTCCTGCCCAGGGTCCAGGAAACAGCGAGAGTGGAGCAGGACCAGTGGTGGAGATGGTGGCATCAGTCAAGATTCAGTCTGTGCCAGAAGGGACCAATCTCAATGGCCAGGTGGCTTTTGCTGGTAGCAGGAAGAGGTGAGAAGGCTGACATGTTTTCGTGTAAAGATCAATAATATAGCGGGCCTTTGGTATCCATTGTGGTTTGGTTCCACGATCCCCCATGGATACCAAAATCAGTGGATGCTCAAGACCCATTATATACAATGATGTAGTTAAATGATGTCCCTTATATAAAACAGCAAAATCAAGGTTTGCTTTTTGGATTATTTTGGAATATTTTGAAGCCATCGATGGTGGAATCCATTAATGCAAAATTTATAGAGGGATGATCACCACCATCATCATAACCAAATAATAACAACAACAATCTATCTCTATAGATAGATTTGCAAAACAACAACAGATTAAAATACAGTGAGGGGGATGCATAATACCAGTTAAGAAACCCTTAGAACACCAGTTTAAGAAATATATTACTCTAGTTACAAGAGCATAGCATCAGTTTAAAGAGCATACTTATTCAAAACAATCCACTCATGCTATTAAAACTCATATTTTTACAATCATCTGGTAGGCCTGCTGGAAGATTTAGATGGCAATCTTTCATAGGCTTATTTCCTGGGGTGCTGTCCAAACTTTTATTATTTTAAACATTTTATGCTCTGGGAACATATTTTATGTTCTCAGGGAGGTGATAAAATAAAATCTGGCCCTGGAAAGAACCATAATATAGGCTCCATGAAAGCCTCATCAGGACGGGTGTGTTATGTGCCATAGCAAAGGGCTTCTCTCAGTTAGAAGGGACACCGAGGCAAAAAGAGTCTCTGATGATATGTCAAGGTCTGGAGAACAATGTGTAGAAGAAAGCAATCCTTCTGGTAATCTGGCCTGTTAACCTGAGTTAACTAGCATTTCCAGTTGTGAGTGTCTGAACTCTGCTTTTGCCTGCTTGCCCTGCCAACTTATCTCTTCACACTCTTTCTGCTGTTGCTCCCATCTCCCATTCGCCTTGAACAGGGCCCGCGAGCTGAGTCTGGAAGATGAGAGGGATGTCTTTCTGGAAGCCGGGCCTGCTAAGCGTGCCCATGGCCATGAACCTGATGGCTTTCTGATGCCCTCCCTTAGCCTGGTATGTGCTGAAATTACCTATCAAGAGGTGGGAGGGAAGCATCCTTGATCAGTGCTGAGAAACCTCCCTGCAGCCAGGCATGCTTCGACCGCAGGGAGATAAAGTGAGGACCACTTTGTTAGGCACCTCTTTCCCATCCCACCAGGGTTTCCTGCTGAGTGTGGAAGAGTGTTTGGATGCCAGGTCTGAGCGAGGCTGCGGAAGCACCATGGCGCTGGGCAAGAAGCTTCTGTCTTTGGAGGAACCGATGGGTAAGTGGCACCTGCTTTGTCACCAGAGTGAATGTATGGCAGGTTGATAATTGGTCTAGATTTTATTATATAATGGTTGCATAGAACAGGGGTTACTTTTCACCAGATTGCTTCAGTGCAGTTGGTGCAGCCCCTGGGAACAGGTCTGGCTTCAGCAATTGGCATACCAGGACATATCCTGGAATCCATGTTCCCAAAGGGATGATGAGGGTTTGACATCTTGTTTGTTTCCCAGCACCTGACCCTTTCAGCCTGGAAACCATGCTTGATTCCACCACTGGTCTCCTGCGGCTCATGAGTGGCTTTGTTCATTGGTGGTACTGTATTGGCGTATGAGCCAAGTAGCTGTTGCTGGTTAAGCCTGTGTGCAAATGTGAGAAGGAGGGACAGGTAGGCAGTTACCCCAACCTTCATGAACTGGCTTCTTTGGAGGCATTGCTGAAATGGGCCAGGGAGGACAGTGACCATGCGGCTCCCTGGCCCACTGTATCAAACATAGTAGACTCCTCTGATAATACAGAAAAGGTGGGAATAGAAGAGGTGAGGCTGGAGTGTATATCTTCAGTTTCTTCTACCTTAAGAGTGAGTAACCTCCTTTGAATTCAGTTCCAGAACTGAATTCTGAAGTTCTTGGAGGGCTGCGTAGGCAGTAGCCAAAAACACCAAGCATATTATATCTTGAGAGAACCAGCATGGTGTAGTGTTTTGAGCATAGGAATACGATTCAGGAGATCAGGGTTCAATTCTCTGCTTGGCCATGAAAAATCTACTGGGTAACCTCAGGCAAGTCACACACTCTCAGCCCCAGAAACCCCATGACAAGTTTCCCTTATGGTTGCCATAAGGCACACCAGCAACATTTATAGCTTAAAGCTCTTAGTACCAGTAAGGAAACCTTAGGTGAGAAATTTTAATCTTTACCAATTGAGAAAGGAAGCCCACACAAAAGCTGGCTGCCCTCCAAATAATGTCATGGGAAAGGAAAAGCATGGCTATTTGGTTCATATTCGGGCGCCAAGAGGGTCAGAATTGCCCGTGCTTGGCCTTGCTGTTTTGTGCCTTCGGGTCATTTCTGACTTACGGCAAACCTAAGGTGAATCTATCACAGGGTTTTCTTGGCAAGGTTCGTTTAGAATGGGTTTGCCATGGCTTTGACTGTGGCTTTGCCCAAGGTGGCCCACTGGGTTTCCATGACTAAGTGAAGATTCAAACCCTGATCCCCTAGGGTCCTAGTCCAACACTCAAGTAATCATGGTGGCTGCACCCCTGGCCCAGGCAGCTTGAAAACTGAATACATTAAGAGGGCTTCTAGATTAGGATTAATTTGTTCCCATGTCCAAAGCAGCCCAGTTTACATAGGTAATGTTCCTAAGCTAGCTCTCCAAATTTTTAAAGATTTTTAGAAGTGATGGTCTTCTGTATGCTGTTTATTTCAGACGTGCCCCCCCATCCTTTTTTTAAAAAAAGCCTTAACAGCTTTTCTCTCTTTCTCTCATTGTCTGGTTGCCATTCTCTCTCCCTCCTTTCTTGCATCCAGGCCTCTTAGGGGATATGCTGCCGTTTGTGGTGGACGGACCAGCCCTCTCCCAGCTGGCCTTGTTCGATGGCGAGGACGAGGGCTCGGTGCGTAGCGGAGGGCACTTCCAGCTCGGGGAGGAGCTCCTCGTGGAACTGGACCAGGCCACCTGAGCTGGCGGCTGCGGTCACCACTGCCGCACCTTCATCCCACACTCCTGCTCCGCAGACGGGACAAACGGAACCAAATCCAACCCCCAAATCATCCATGAGAGGCCGAGTAGGAGGGGGCTCTTCTTCCTCCTCCTCTTCCTCCTGGTCCACTTCCCAACTCCTTCCTTGTCTCCCCAACTCCCAACCTCTGCTGGCCTCCTCAGAACTCTTCCTACCTCAGTCCTCTCCCCCTCAACGGGCAGCCTCTCCCTTCCGGAGATGGCGAGGGAGGAAGGCCCAGCCGAACTTAGGAGCCTGCATTACGTAGGAACTTGATCTCCCATCACCCCACTCCCTCAATTTGGTGCTTACATACCCTTCTCCGGGTTCCTGAGATGAGTAGCAGAAGGGGGTGGGTTGGGTTCTTTTAAGCACTCAGTCCGGCATCAGTGGCAAGAGTCAGTTCTCTTACAAAACTCCCCGTGTTAAAGGGGGCACCACGGTGTGGTCTATTAAAGACCTCCCTCCTAGGGTTGGCCCTAGACACAGAGGTACACTGTAGTCCTTTAAAACTAGAGATGCAAAACCCATTGCACTATATACCCTTCCTGATACCCTTGGCATTTGCCGCCAACCCAGAGGGTTCTCCTCCCCAAGTTCCCAATTTCTTGCATAAATTCGTCCATTCCTGAAGTAATTGGGACCACTCAATCTTGGGAGATTTCTTTAAAAAGAAATGGGGAGGGCTTGGGACTGGCTTCATATAAGCCTGGGTTAATGCCTGCTTCAGCTTCTTGGGAAACATCTAGCCCTGGTTTCCCAAAATCTTCAGGTGCCTCTTTGGCACCCTCTTAATGTACCTCACTGATGCCCTTACCCTTATGGACATGCAATGGGTATCGTCAGCAGTTCAGGTGAGCTGAGAGATACAGTTTAGGCCAGGGTAGACTGCTCTTGCAGCCCCTGCTTTGTAGTATAAATCTATCCCCCCCCCTTGAAATGGCCAGAAATTATTTCCCCCAGAGAGAGAGAAAGGAAATCATGATGCTCTAGTATTTTGGCCAAATTTAAGGTCTCTTTAAGGTGACATTTACAAAAGAGATCTAAATCATGAGAGCCATGGCCACAGTTTTAAACATAGAAAAACTGAATGTATTCTAGAGTTAAAGGGAGCTAAATCACTTTTTAAAAATGTATTTAAAAAACAACATTCCTCTCTCATTTGGACACATTTACACTTCTTCCGAGGTCCCCTCCGGTCCTCGGTTCTTGTTTGCTTTTTGGGATATCAATTTTTAAATTGAATTTTCTTCAGTGCCCCAAAATTGTACGATTTGGGCTTCAGAAGGAAAACGTAAGTTTGAATCCTATTTGAACCAAACAACGAGGGTTTTTAAAAAACCTTGTAAACAAAGGACAGTGGTTTTACAATCCCAGTCCAGAAGACAATGTTGAGGAGCCTGGTTCTTATTTACAATCTGAAACTTTTAATGACAATCTTAAAAGGCAAGTTTCCTGAATTTAACAGGGAAAACCTGAACTTCCAGTACTAAGAGCACTGGTTGCTAAACAAACCTCTAGGTTTAATGGTGAATTTAAATTGCCATCAATCTGAGAATAGGTTGTTAGGAAGTCAGCATTTCAATCCAGTTTTGTTTGTGGGAGAATGAAATTTGGAAAAGGAAAACTCCCCTCTTTTTGATTTTGTTTTACTCTGATCCCAAATTTCCTACTTGGAAGTAAGTTCCATCAAAGCCAGTGGGACTAACTTCAGAGTAACTGTATATTATAGGATTGAGGTTTCCGCCTAGCACCCTCACTTTTTTTATTGCCTGATCTTATGCATGTTTACTCAGAAGTACATCTCATGGTGTTCAATGGGATTACTTTACTTCCAGGTCAGCATGCCTAGGAGTACAACCTCAGTTGCACCACATGGTGATATCAGCATGGAAAGGTAACTCATTCTTAGCCACTGTGAAGAAATGTTTCATAACTTGAGTCCCAGAAGCCCATCGCTGGAAGCGACAGAAACACTCGCAACCAAATTTTGCGCTTATGAACAAGGTACCTTTCCATTCTGCCCAAAGAGGAAGAGTTCTGTGTAACTCAAAACCTTGCATACACCTGCACTAGCAAAAGTCGTTGAAAGATTGAATGGCCTTACCTCTTTTATGTCTTTTGATATAAAAGGACCATCGTAGTAGTAGTCGATGCTCATCGTAGGGTTACCACTAATTCTATGAGGGAAAGGCTCCTCTGCCTGCCCTTGTTACCTGGAAAGTGTTGCTTCTCCCCATAATGCTATCAAGCCTGGGTGAAACAACATTGACCATGTACACAACTATTAAAACCATAGGCAACTTCCCCTGCATGGATGCAGGTAACCCTAGTTATAAGCCCATTTTTGGGGGGGGGGGATTCCCCAATAGTCTCGGTGGAGGGTTTTGCGTGTTAAAGATTGGATTTTCCACCCATTCCCACACCAGGCTTAAGTCATTACGATTCACTGCTTCCCTTCCCTTCCATCCCTTACTGTCCAAAGCTCTTGGATAAGAAAACAGAGTGTAGGAGACAGTGTAAGCTAAGCCAGTGTTTCTCACCCTTCCCTTGGGGGTGTGTGTGTGTATGTGAAAAAGGATTGCCAGCCCAGCCATCGGTGGCTGAGCAATCCCAATTTTCCTTGCTAACTCCGGAGGGGGGGTTCTGTTTCCCAGCTGAGTAGGAAGCAACAGGGAAATGAAGGGGAAAAAATAGCTCATCCTATGCTTTCTACTCTCTGGAATGCTCCTTCTTCCTCCAAGTAACAGGAGGCAACTCATTGGGGCACCTATTCTGCAGTCATAGTGACCCTGTAGACCAGGGGTTCCCAAACTCTGGTCCTCCAGGTGTTTTGGACCTCAACTCCCAGAGGTTTCAATCACCTTAGCCAATGGTCAAGGATTTTGGTAGCTGAAGTCCAAAACATCTGGAGTAACAGTTTGGGAACCAATGCCTTAGATGAAAGGGCATTCTGGGGTGAATTTTACAGGTAGGTCTTTGAATCCAGGGGCCCATTCGTGCTACACCATTGTAGCACTATGATTCCACTTTTAACTGCCATGCTAAGATCCTGTGGGGACCTAGGCTTTGCAGTTTGGGGAAGCACTAGCACTCTCTGGTTGAGACGTCTAAATGCCTTTTCCTAAACTGGAAATCCTAGGAGTCTATAGGATGCGACCATGATGGTTAAACCATTGTAACCATCATGGTTGCATCCTATGGGCTCCTGGGAATCATAGTGCTACAACTGCATCATGTGAAAGGTCCCCTCCGTCCCTCCCTCTACCCCGAAGGTGTTTGGGAGGTTAAGAGTATTCGAAAGGCTTGATTCAACACCAAACTTGATTAGGATTTGGCCCCTGCTTCCAACCCATCTGGGGCTGTCCATCTTCTTAAATGAAAACTACCAACAGGACTTGGCCAGGATCACGGTCCCTAGCAAGGCAAAGGGTGGTGGGGAGAGAATTCATCCCACTCTTCCTTCTTTTTCTTACTAGCCAAGCTGAGAATTGCAGTCAAAGAGGGACAGGCGCTGCCCTTAACACCACTTTTGCCTCCGTCGCCATTCACCTGTGCCTTTCACGTTGACAACGTCACCAGCACCAAAAAAAAGAGAAGTTGCATTTTTTAAAAAAAGACCAAACCCAACCCCTTCCGATCTCTTCCGGGTTGGAGGAGCAGCGCAATTGTCAGTGGCACTGGAGAATGGGGAGAAACAGGCTGCAGTTTTCTTCCTGGATCCCCAAAATAAGGTGACTCCTCCTGTTTTCCACCAGCGTGGAAGACGAAGGGGGGAAATTATGCACCCTTTTACAACTACCTCCCTGTTCCTAACATGCTTCCTCTCCCTCATTTTGCCCTGCCTTGTCCTAACTTCCAAGCCGCTTGGTTTGAAAAGCAAGGAGGCTGGGGGATAGGGCGGTGCGGTGGGGATTTGGGGGGTCAGAGGGAAGGAGGACCCCTTTGTGAACCATTGAGATCTCAAATACAAGACTGTTGAATTTTCACGGTGAGCGAAACACAACACACACACACAGTGCATATACACACACACACACTAATGCACCAATGCACACACAAAAAGCACGCGCAATCACACGAGGTTGGGCCACCCTTGGCCCGAGGCAGCTCTCTTGTTTTCAAAAGCCGCACTTGACAACACGCACAGAACAATAGAATCTCCAAGCCAGGTGAAGAACACGGGATGTTGCGTCTCTTTCTCTCTTTCGCTTTCTCTTTTATTTTAATTTTTGTTGTTGAATGATTTCTTCTAATTGTTCGTTTTGATTCCCAGCCTTGGAGAAGAGGGGCAGTCGTCTTGCCCCCTCCCCGCCATTCCCCGCCAACCCACTGTTGGATTTCTTTTTTGATTTTCTACCTGGTTTCGTTTTGTTTCTTTTTCAGAGACTGTGGTGAAATGATCATGGCACCCTTTTCTTACTGTCGATGTTGCTATTTGTTGTTATCGTAGGGTTGTAGCTTCTTCATTTCTCGTCTGCCCCCCTCCATCCCCAAAAGCCTGACGCTGTGGCCGTTGCCACCCTCCTCCTTTGGATTTTAACCGGTCCTGCTACTCTTGTTTTTTTACAAAACGGGGGGTTTGTGTCTCTCTTTCTCTCTGCCCTACCCCACACTTTAGTGCTTGTTCTACCCCGGGTTAAAACTTGTTCTGTGGCAGCCATTTTGCGGCAGCTGCTAATTCTGCCATGCCCACTTTTGAGGTGACGTGTCATGCGCATTGAGCATGAGGTGCTAAAAGACACTCGAAACGTGGTGCTTTGTCCCTAGTGGTGGTTTTTTAAGGCCACGGTGTGGCCATGGTGCTCTTGCCCACCCGCAGCCTTCAGTACACCTGCGATGGTTGCTAGCTTACCTAAGAGACTGTGACGGTCAACCCTCCCACCTTTTCTAATTCAGCCTTCTTGTTTGGTGGCTGGTAGCCCAAAAAACAGGTGCCATGGATTATAATCTCACATACGCCCAGGGCAACTGTCCAGCCACCCAGAGGCTATGGTGCTAGTCCTCACGGAGGGTTGTACCCACCTTCTTCCTGCCAGCGCTGCTTTCAAATCTGCAAGAAAGGCGGAATTTGGGACAGGTTACCAGGGACAGACCTGGGAAAAGCTTCAGTCTTGCTTCAAGGTGGGATTAATTAGCAAGCGAAGTCACAGGTCGGGTTGCCAGAATGAAAACTCTACACAGCTCCTGTGCCTTTAATTACTTTGTTGAAGAGGGATTTTTTAAATAAATAAATAAAACTTTCATTGAAATAAAATTCTAATATGTTTCTGAAATCACAAATAAGTTGTACCATCTTCCTGCATGACTTCCAAATTGTTCACTCTTCTGCATATATAATAAATCCACTTGTGTTAAGTTATCCTCAGAGTCACAGCTCCTACCATTTCCTTTAACATTTGATTTAATAGATATACCATTCTAACTAGGATTAATGTTAACTTCTTGGCTCTCCTTCGTATAGTGCAAAATTAAACAATATAAAACGATGTAGAATTAATCTAGAATGTAATGTAGAAGAGGGAATTTCAACAGGTACCGCTTATTATGTGGTTGTGTGGCAAGCAACACCTCTGGAAATTCCCTAAAAGTGATTAAAGGGACAGAGGAGCCTTCTCCAGTTTTAACTCTGGCAACCTTAGTCACAATTGCCCCTTTGGGGGTCTAGAACTGGCAAATCTTGCTTAGAACTTGTTCTTGAATTTGCTGCACAGAACTTGGCAAAATGAGTTTTTGGGACTATGACTCCCAGGATCTCTCAGCCAGCAGTCCCCAAAAGCAACTTTTCCCAAGCTCTGCCCTGTTAAAATAGGCAACTGGTACCCTATGGCAGCTACCCCTATGAAGGGGCAGAGAAAATGGCAACCTCATGTTCAAGGGAACACACATCGCCCTGTCTCTAGCGGCAATTGCTAAGCTGCTAGGGCGGCCCCGGTGCTCCATTCCCGCATTTAGCGGTGGGGATGGCTGGGCCGAACAGAGGATGTGGACCTCCTTCCTTCCCTCCCTCCGGGGCCAGTGGTCCTTGGCAACTAGGCTTCATGGATGCTGGTGCATGGTGCCATCTTGTTCAAGCATCTTGAAGGGGAACAGGTTGCACAAGCCACAGTGCAAAACCTTCACCTTTTGGAGAGACACAACCCCCCTTTTCCGGCCAAGCTTACACACGCACATTGCCCCCTCGCTCCGAATATTTGTCAAGCCAGCCAGCGCTAAAGAGTGAGATCGGTGGCTTTCAAAATGCCTTCTGGGTCCCATATAGTGGGATCAGTCGTGGTACGCGAGTGGTTGTGAAAGGTAATAGATGCTCGCCACTACTGATAAAAACACGCGCACAAAATTGTGGGAGTTTCCTACAGCATTAGTTCCCTGCATTTGGCTTTCTATATATTTTGGACTTCGTGCCTATTGGCCATGCTGGCTTGGGATTCTGGGTGCGGGAGTCCAAAACATCTGGAGAATCAAAGGTCAAGAACAACTTTTCTGTAGCAAATTTGGCTCACTTTTGATCTCAGTTTGGCCAAAGCCCTTTCACACTTCACAATTGTGGTACTATGCACTTTTAACTGCTATGGAAACCTGGGGTTTGCGGTTTAGGGAGAGGTACTTAGAATTCCCAGCCGGAGAGCGCTAACGCCTCACCAAACTACAAACCGCAGGCGATTCAAGCAAAATCATTGTGCTGTAATTGTGTAGCGTGATAGCATGCCTGGCTATGCCTCTAGGACCATGGGATACGAAGTTCTTTGTAACGTGGGAATTCACAGAAGGCAGGATTTTTGAAAACTGTTGATCTTGGGTAGGGCAAAACCTTAGCCTTACAGGCTTGAAAATGGAGGCCTATTGCATCCTTAAGTGCCTCAAGCTGATTTCCAAGATAAGAATGCCAGAAACTTTACGCTTAACCTATGACTTGTGGGTCTTCAGGAAACCTATCTGCCATACTCCGTTTCCTGCTGTTTGTCAAAGGATCTACAACAGTGCCTTGGGTCAAATTATATATGGGGGGATCTTGAGTCTTGTTGAACATTGCAGTCTGTGGAAGAGGGTAGGCAATCCTTCAGAGGCCAATAGATTTCAAATTCCAAGGTTCCTCAACATTAGCTAAGGCTGATAGGAGCTATAGTCCAACAATCTCTGAATGGCCACACATGACCCTACCTTGGTCTAGAATGGGGATGCTCAACCGTTGATCCTCCTGCTCTTTTGTACTTCATCTCCCAGAAGTCTCTTCCAACATGGCCAGTGAGGATGGAGTCTGTGAGCTGAAGTCCATAATGTCTGGAGGACCAATGGATCAGAACCATTGCTCTAAGAACGAACCACAAAGAGCTTGTGACCCTCACTGGGGATCCTTTCATACTACACAAGTGTAGTGCTGTAATCCACTTTAACTGCCATGGAGGCATTTGGGATTCTCAGCCAAAGAGCTCTAGAGCCACAGGTCCAAAACACACTGCAGAATAATCCAGTTTGAGGCTGCTTTAACTGCCTTGGCTCAATGCTAGGGGATTCTGGGAACAGTTAAAGCGGTCTCAAACTGGATTATTTCTGTTTTCATGGGATGTTGCCCAGGCAGTTAAAAGCGGAGGCATGTGTTGAGTGGGTCACAAAATCAGCGCATAGTTTGCCAACCGAAGGGCTTGCTGGCTATGACAAAGGGGGCCGGGACGGGCTTTTTCAAAGGGGAGCCGGTCGCAGGAGGCTGCAGCGTCTCTTTCAAGGCTTTGGGCATCCGTTTATAGTATATCATTTTTATATATCTTGTTGCCTCTGCCCTTGTGTATGGTTAGTATTTCTTTTCTTTGGCCCCCGCTGCCTATGTATCTTATCGCTGTTGTGAAGCATTAAATACGTCTGGTAACATCACTTCTCTCTCTCTCTGATTTTTTTCCCACCTGACTGAAAGTTTATTGGAGTGCCAGTAATATGATTTCTTTGATTTAAACCACTTTTGTGGGCAAAGCCACTTTTTGTGGTTCATTTGGAACAGTTGCTCTAGGCCCCATGCCCAGTGCGCACAGGAAAAGGTTATACACTCGTCCCTCCGCATTCGCTGGGGTTAGGCGCACAGGACCCCTGGGAATGTAATAATAATAATAATAATAATAATAATAGGTTTTATTTATATACCGCCCAATCACTGGGAATCCGAGCGGTTTACAATAGAGGGGATAACAGACAGTTCCCTGCCCACAGGCTTACAATCTAAAAGACACGACACAAAAGGAGAAGGGAATGGTGAGGGAGGGGAGGGAATCAGGTCCAGCATTCTTCTCTCCCTCTGAGGCCTGGACCAAGGCAGATGGACCGGAGGGAGGGCTCTTCTTCTTCAGGCTAGCCCCTGAAGGAACTGGGCCAGCCTACTCTCTCCCTCAGAGGCCGAAAGATGACAGTTAGGGAGGGAAACCACAAGTAACAAAAACATTACGTTTTTACCTGGGAGAACAGCGCTCTAGGAATCTCTAGGTCCTCCAGCATCTGCCAGACATTGACCATAGAATTGCGCTGGAGAAGCTACGAAGGTGACTTTTGGGTAAAGTTGACCATAGAGTTGCGTTGGAGGACCTAGATATTCCTAGAGAGAACATATTAATAAAATGTGTGAATAATCAAATCTGCAAGTATCAAAGCCGCAAACATGGAGGAACAATGTGAAGGGAAATACTAAAAAAACAACAGTACTTGCCCATAGGGAAACCATACTTGCCACAGGGAAACATTGGGGAATACTTGCCCATAGGAAACATGGGAAAATACTGTACTTGCCCTAGGGAAGCATTGGGAAATACTTGCCCAATAGGGAAACATGGGAAATACTTGCCCATAGGGAAACATTGGGAAATACTGTACTGTGGCCCATAGGGAAACATTGGGAAATACTTGCCCATAGGGAAACATTGGGAATACTGTACTGTGCCATAGGGAGCATTGGGAAATAACTTGCCCATAGGGACATTGGGGAATACTTGCCCATAGGGAGCATTGGAAATACTTGCCCATAGGGAAGCATTGTGGAAATACTTGCCCATAGGGAATAATAATAATAATAATAATAATAGGTTTTATTTATATACCGCCAATCACTGGGAATCCAAGCGTGTTTACAATAGAGGAAACAGACAGTTCCCTGCCACAGGCTTACAATCTAAAAAACACGACCAAAAGGAGAAGGAATGGTGAGGGGGGGGAGGGAATCAGGTCCAGCATGCTTCTCTCCCTCTTGAGGCCTGGACCAAGGCGATGGACCGGGAGGGAGGGCTCTTCGTCTTCAGAATTGGGCATTGGGAAATACTTGCCCATAGGGAACATGGGGAAACTTGCCCATAGGGGAACTTGGGGAATACTTGCCCATAGGGGAAATTGGGGAATACTTTGCCCATAGGGGAACATTGGGGATACTGCCCATGGGGAACATGGGGAATACTTGCCCATAGGGAACATTGTGGATACTTTGCCCATAGGGGAACATTGGGGAATACTTGCCATAGGGGAAACATTGGGGAATACTTGCCCATAGGGGAACATGGGGAATTACTTGCCCATAGGGGAACATTGGGGGAAGACTTGCCCATAGGGAAGCATTGGGGAATACTTGCCCATAGGGAAGCATTGGGGAATACTTGCCATAGGGGAAACATGGGGGAATAACTTGCCCATAGGGGAACATTGGGGAATACGTTGCCCATATGGAACATTGGGGAATACTTGCCCTAGGGAAACATTGGGGAATACTTGCCCATAGGGGAAATGTGGGAATACTTTGCCCTAGGGGAACATTGGGGAATAATTGGCCCATAGGAAAGCGATAGGCATGGGAATACTTGCCCATAGGGGACATTGGGGAATACGTGCCCATAGGGGAACATTGGGGAAACTTGCCCAGAGGAAACTAGGCAGTATGTCTCCCTAGGGAGTTCTGGCTTTGCTTTAGTGCGTCCCGTCGTGTGAGTCCTCCTTTCCTCCATTCACAAGCCCTGAATCGTCCCAATATTCCGTTACCGTTACATTGTGTCTATTTACTTGAACGCAAAGGCAGAGGGACCGGCTGTTAAGCCAGGGCTCCCATCCTAAAGAACCTGGGATTTGTAGTTCGGTGACCCACCATCACTCTTGGCAGAAGGCTAGAGGCCTGTGAGAAGCAAGTTGAATCCAGGATTTAACAGGATGGAGCGGCAAAACACTCGCAATGGCGCCAAACCCATTATTCTTGTAGTTTAAATATTATATCTTATTAAAGTCTATTCTATAGCGCTGTACCTTTTTACATTGTCATAAAAACAAGAAAGAGATAAACCTGCCTACAGTGGTGCAACTTTAAGCCCTAGGGCCAGCTCGCAGTTCGAGGAATCCTGGGATTGTATTTATTGTGGCACCAACCTCCCAGAATTCCATAGCTTTGAGCCAGACAACACTCAAATACAACGACGTGCATCCAACATCAACCAATCGCGTTTCCCGCTCGGCGCTGTCCAATTCCAAGCCACCAGGCACCTCCCAAAACCAATCACATCGCTTTCGAACGTTGCTCCAACCAATCAGAGGCGGGGACGCTCTAGCCACCGCCACCTTCCCCCCCGCCTCTGTAGAAGGAATCCCCTCTCTATGGGATGACGCGCCCTCCGCCAAGGCCCCGCCCCTGGCTACAGGGAAAGGGGAACCAAGGATTCCTTTTGGGTGTCGTTTCTTCTGCGCATGCGCCAAATTTAACCCCGCCCCCACATTCCCGCAGGGGCGGCGTTTTGCGACGGGGCCCGCGCTTGACGGCTGTTGGTATCCCCCCCCTCCCCGCGCCCTCAGCGGTGGTCAGGGCGGCTCGCTTTACGGACCGGCGGCGATGCGGAGGGAGAGCGGGCGGAGAGTGGCGGCGGCGCCGGCAGCGGAGGGGGCTCGGGCGGGCCGCCTCAGGAGGGCGAGCCCGGGATCAATGGAGGCAGGCCGAGTCCCTCAAGACCCAAGCGAAACGATTACTGTGTCAAAGGTAGGGGAAGGGGGCGGGCCTCCTCGGTGGGTCAGGGGCCAAATGGAGACCTTGAGTGGCTTGCCCAATTTGGCTTCCTATGGACAGGTATTCTGCGTCAGTTTTCCCTATTATGGCAATAAGTGATCCCCAGATTGTGCCCTTAAAGAGACTGTGGGCTCCAGCTCCCAGAAGCCTCAGTGTGAGGATTATGGGAGGAAGTAAAAAGTCACACCGTTTGGGGATCAGGGCTTGTGTAGCCCTATGGCCAGGTGTTGCCCTGTGTTTTCCCTATGGGCAAGTGCTTCATTTGCTTTACCTCACAAATCCCAGGGTGCCAGCCCCTTGGAAGGTCTTGCGTTTTGGGGAGCAAGCCATGCAAAGTGGCTCTGTGTGTGGATTTGTGGGATGGTAAGATCTAAGGAAGGACCGGGAGACTGGGAGTGCCCCTTTTCTTTAAGAGAGGGCAAGAGAGGCAGGAGATATAAACATGTGTATGGAGAGTAGAGTTCATGGGAGGTAGGGCTCAAAAGATATACTGGGTGAGTCTAGATGAACCTTTAAAGGAGGATCTCCTTTCTAGGGGAGGAAGAGGCAGGAATCCCCTGCAATGGCAGGAACGCACAGTCAAACACCCTCCCCAAGAGACAAGTCATCCAGCCTCTGTTTAAAAAACATCCAAAGAAAGGAGAGTGGTCTTTCCACCATCAAACAGCTCGGACCCTCAGAAGTTCCTCCTGCGATTGAGGTGGATTACCTCTCTTCCTGTACCTTGAATCCATTGCGCCTTGCCCTAGTCTCTCCAACCCCTCTGGAGCCCTGGAACAAAGCCTGCTCCCTCTTCAGTAAATGACACACCTTCAGAATATTTAAAAATGACTCGCATCTACACTCGTAACCTTACCTTATAGACTAAACATTCCCACGCCATAAGTCCTCTCCTCATCAGGGCATGGCTTTCAACAGCCCTTCACCATTTTTGGTGGCCCTCCTCTGGACATGTTCAGCTTCTACAACGGGAGAGGGAGGAGGAGGTTTTCACAGGAAGAACAGGCAGGTCGACACATTGCCCCTCTCTCAACTACAAGCAGGGATGCAACATTCTACTCTCATTGTACATGGGGCGGCGTCGAACACAACCACTGTCCACACATACACTAGAATGATTCTTGCCAGGGAGCCGAGCAGTGGCGGTCCATTCTAGGATTTAGCATTAAAGAAGCATTGTCATCTCTGGGGCCCTGAATGGACATTATAGAAGCTGACTAGCAGTTCCTTGGAGTCTGGGATTTTTATAGAAAAAGATGTGCTGTTTCATTTCCAGTTACTTGTTTTGCATGAGGTTGGATTCAATCGGAGGGCAGCTTTCGGTGAACCAAAGTGTTGCCTTTTTCAGAACAGAGAAAGAAACCTTGGGCAGACATGTTGAGCTCCCATTATTCCAGAACCCAAAAGCGTCCCCATGGAATGGCTGACATAGTGACAGCTTTTGCGTTCTGATGATGGCGGCTACAGCAGGCACCCTTAGGTTTCATGCCACAGTTATTAAAACAGGATGCATAAAGTTACCTTCAGGCTGTGCATAGAGGTGTATAACAAAGCATAAATGATTTCAATGTTGTCAGTTTGTATATCTAAGATACGTCATTATGTCTATGGTGATTTCGGAATCCAACACTAGTCCCAACCATTGTGGATAAAGGAACTCAATCTGGGGATGTAGGAAAACGAATTTATTCCAGGTGGGCCATATGAGTCCATATCTTCTGTGGTCCCCAAATATTCCTTGCAAACTAGCTCTTGCACGTTGAGTCTCTTTCCTTGCAACCCTTTGCTTGTGTCATCAGGACACTTGTGAGAAGGCTGTAATTAAACCTTTAGGGTCATTTTGGACCTCTCGCTGCATTTAGGGTAGCACTTTTTGCCAAGCTGTCCACAGTGGGGAATGCTTTTATGCCTTGGCTAAGTCAGGTCTTTGTGCCGCCAAACAGTTGTTTTAGTAGAGCCTTAGGCTGTGGGGTGGTTGTTCATTCGGCTTTTAAAGAGTCAGCGGTGGGAGAGCGGCAGAGCCCATGCAGGAAAATTAAGGTGACGGAAAGAAAAAAAAATAAATGAAATACGCAGGTGTCTGTTTTTACTTCTTGCCATTGTTTACGGTAGAGTGCGATGGGGACTGTCCATACTCTGCATACAGAGGGTGGTGAACTCAGTCGTGCGGTGGGGTGGTGGGGGTGGGGGGGGGGGCGGGTGTGCATATGGGTGGGGTAGGGTCGGTGTGTGGGTGTATTAGGGAGGGGATGGAGGGGGGGTGGTGTTTGGGTGGTTGTATGGTGGGGTAGGGTTTTGGGGATGGTTGGGGGACATAGGCTCGTCGCGTCGGGTTGGGTCAGGGGACGAAGGCGTGGTCTACAGGTGGTTGTGGAGTGGGGTAGGGTTGTAGAGAGGACGTAAGGAGAGTGCACCAGGTGCGGGAGTTTGGGGTGGTGCCGCGAGCTCGGCAGTTGCGGAGAACAACATGGCAAAAGTGCCTGAGCTAGTCGCGGTATGCGAGGGGGGGGGTTGGGTGGTGAGCCGGGTATCATAGATGTGACTGCGCCGGGTAGGAGGGTGAATGGTGCATACATGTGTGGAGGTAGGTTTCTTGTAATTGGTAGGAGGGTTGGTGTGGTAGATTCGTAATAGTGTCGCATTAAAGAGTCCCGGATCGGGGGCGTTTTGGATGACGCGTGCAGTGAAGTGTCGTACGTGGAACTTAAGTGACGTAGGCGGGGGTGTGGGGGCAGAGGTGGCTCTGGTGATTGTAGTGGGTTGTGGCGGGTCGTTTGCTGTGTTGTGGGTGTGCGCGGCGATGCCTACGGTAGTATATCGCCTAGCAAACCTCTTTTCTGTCTTGTCTTGGTTGTCTAATTTGATACCTTTGTAGTAGGTGACAGTGTTCCGCAACGTGCGGTGGGGGCGCGTTGTGGCAAACGGTCAGGGGACTCAGCGCCTTCATTTCACAACCCACACAAATAAAACAACCAACTCCATGCCCAAGAACCACCCACACACCCCCACCTCGCGTAAATTAGCGGAATATACGGAAAAGGCGGGTGGCTCGTCTCAGATTCGCTGGCGCTACGAGGCACACAGAGCCCGCGCACACCTAAAGCATCTCTTTAACACCAGAGCAAAAGCCACAACATCACGAAGAGTCGACTGAACGAGTCTCTCAGAGAGTATGGTACCTGGAGCCTGCGGTCAAGCCGTTGCAGATGCTGTGCATTTTGCAGCGACTGAGAGGTCGCTTCTCTGCAAACACCCATCTCATACGGTCACGCAGGGATAGAACATCCTCCGCCATCACTATCCCCCCCACTACAGGCTAAAGACGTATCGAAGATCAACCGACTGACGAAACAAACACGCAGTCTACACCAAAAAGCACGCAAAACACCCAACACCACACAACACATAAAACCAAAACAGGGCAGAAAAATTCGCCACGAACAGAAAAACCAAACAAAGAGGAGGCCCCCGGACGGTGGCGGAGGGGCGGCGATCAGGTCGGGGGGAGGCCCAAACGGGCACCAACGGGCTGAAATTCGATAAGGATGACCAAGGAGACATTAACAATCAAAAACAGAAGTCTAACAACCCGAAAACCACAACATAGTGGGAAGCAGTTCTTCAGCCGCCGCGACGGGGGCGACAAAAAAAAAACCGTAAAAAAACAAAATAGCACGAGTGGGGACGAAAGAGACAATGAAAAAAGCCTAGCAAAGGAACAGAGAGAATAGTGCGCGGGCCTCGGGCGCGCAGGTCCGAAAAGGAAATGAGTGAGAGGGGGGAAAAATAGGGGTGCAGAAGGGCGCGCAGCACAAAGAAACATCCACTCACCCCCGGGGGTCTCTCTCTTGCTCCCTACCGGGTCCGTGGGGGGGGGGGGGTAGGGAGGGACGGAGCGGAGAAGGAGAGAGGGGAAGAGGGGGGGGGGGGGGTAGGAGAAGAGGAGGAGGGAGAGAAGTGGAGTAGAAAAGAGGGAGGAGAATAAGTGAGGGAAGAGAGGGGGATGGGGGAGAACACATCAAAAGAAGACACTAAAGAATAGGGAGAAACAAAAAAAAAGAAAAAGGGGAAAGTTGGGGTGAGAGACAGAAGGGAGAAAAAGGGTGTGAGGGGGAAGACGTAAAAGGACAGGAGGAAGTGGAAGGGGGGGTGTAGTAAAGGGAGAGGGGGAGGAAATGGAGAGGGAGGGAGAGTGAAATAGAGAGACAAGCAGAGTGGGGAGGGGGGAAAAAAGGGAACGAAAAAGAAGAGAGAGGGGGGGAAAAGAGAGGGGGGGGGAAAGAGAGGGGGGGGAAAGAAGTGAGAGAGGAA
>NC_056530.1:22099410-22100500 GCF_019175285.1 Sceloporus undulatus
GAATAATCAAATCTGCAAGTATCAAAGCCGCAAACATGGAGGAACAAGTGTAGTTTGAGGGACATACTAAAACAAACAACAGTACTTGCCCATAGGGAAACCATACTTGCCCACAGGGAAACATTGGGGAATACTTGCCCATAGGGGAACATTGGGGAATACTTGCCCATAGGGAAACATTGGGGAATACTTGCCCATAGGGAAACATTGGGGAATACTTGCCGGGAAACATTAGGGAAAGACTGTACTTGCCCATAGGGAAGCATTGGGGAATACTTGTGCCCATAGGGAACATTGGGGAAATACTTGCCCATAGGGAAGCATGGGAATACTTGCCCATAGGGAAGCATTGGGAAATACGTTGCCCATAGGAATAATATATAATAATAATAATAGGTTTTATTTATATACCGCCAATCACTGGAAGCCAAGCGTTTTACAAAGGGGGAAACAGACAGTTCCCTGCCCACAGCTTACAATCTAAAAAACACACACAAAAGGAGAAGGAATGGTGAGGGGGGGAGGGAATCAGGTCCAGCTCTTCTCCTCCCTCTTGAGGCCTGGACAAGGCAGATGGACCGGAGGGAGGGCTCTTCGTCTTCAGAATTGGGCATTGGGAAATACTTGGCCCATAGGGAAAACATGTGGAATACTTGCCCATAGGGGAAACATTGGGGAATACTTGCCGATAGGGGAACATTGCGAAATACTTGCCCATAGGGAAGCATTGGGGAATACTTGCCCATAGGGAAGCATTGGGAAATACTTGCCCATAGGGAAGCATTGGGGAATACTTGCCGATAGGGGAACATTGGAGAATACTTGCCCATAGGGGAACATTGGGGAATACTTGCCCATAGGGAAGCATTGGGGAATACTTGCCCATAGGGAAACATTGCGAAATACTTGCCCATAGGGAAGCATTGGGGAATACTTGCCGATAGGGGAACATTGGGGAATACTTGCCCATAGGGGAACATTGGGGAATACTTGCCCATAGGGGAACATTGGGGAATACTTGCCCATAGGGGAACATTGGGGAATACTTGCCCATAGGGGAACATTGGGGAATACTTGCCCATAGGGGAAC
>NC_056530.1:22100510-22142794 GCF_019175285.1 Sceloporus undulatus
TATAGGCAAGTAATGTCTCCCTATGGGCAAGTTCTGTCATTTGCTTTAGTGCGTCCCGTCGTGTGAGTCCTCCTTTCCTCCATTCACACCCTGAATCTCCCAATATTTCCGTTACCATTAACATTGTGTCTATTTACTTGAACGCAAAGGCATAGGGACCGGGCTGTTAAGCCAGGGCTCCATCCTACAGAACCCTGGGATTTGTAGTTCTGTGACCCACCATCACTCCTTGGCAGAGAAGGCTAGAGGCCTTGTGTGAGAAGCAAGTTGAATCCCAGGATTTAACAGGATGGAGCGGCAACACTCGCAAATGGCGCCAAACTCCATTATTCTTGTAGTTTAAATTATTATTCTTATTAAAGTCTATTTCTATAGCGCTGTACTTTTTACATTGTCATAAAAACAAGATAAGAGATAAAACCTGCCTACAGTGTGCAACTTTAAGCCTCTAGGGCCAGGCTCAGTTCTAGGGAATCCTGGGAATTGTAGTTTATTGTGGCACCAACTCCCAGAATTCCATAGCTTTGAGCCAGACAACACTCAAATACAACTGACGTCATCCAACATCAACCAATCGCGTTCCCGCTCGGCGCTGTCCAATTCCAAGCCACCAGGCACCTCCCAAAACCAATCACAGCGCTTTCGAACGTTGCTCCAACCAATCAGAGGCGGGGACGCTCTAGCTCACCCTTCCCCTCCGCCTCTGTAGAAGGAATCCCCTCTCTATGGTGATGACGCGCCTCCGCCAAGGCCCCGCCCCCTGGCTACAGGGAAAGGGGAACCAAGGATTCCTTTTGGTGTCGTTTCTGCGCATGCGCCAAATTTAACCCCGCCCCCATTCCCGCTAGGCGGCGTTTTGCGACGGCGGCCGCGCTTGACGGCTGTTGGTATCCCCCCTCCCGCCGCCCTCAGCGGTGGTCAGGGCGGCTCGCTTTACGGCCCGGCGGCGATGGCGGAGGGAGAGCGGGCGGAGAGTGGCGGCGGCGCCGGCAGCGGAGGGGGCTCCGGGCGGCCGCCTCAGGAGGGCGAGCCGGGAGCCATGGAGCAGGCCGAGTCCCTCAAGACCCAAGCGAACGATTACTTCAAAGGTAGGGGAAGGGGGCGGGGCCAATGAGAGACCTTGGAATTGCTTGCCCAATGTTCTCCTATGGACAGGTATTCTCCAGTCAGTGTTTCCCTATGTATGGCAATCAGTGATCCCCAGATTGTGCCCTTTAAGAGACTTTGGGCTCCAGCTCCCAGAAGCCTCAGTGTGGGATTCTGGGAGGTAAAGTCCACAGTTTGGGGATCAGGGCTTGTGTATCCCTATGGCCAGGTGTTGCCCTGTGTTTCCCTATGGGCAAGTGCTGTCATTTGCTTTAGCCTCACAAATCCCAGGGTGCAGCCCTTGGAGGTCTTGCTTTTGGGGAGCAATCCCTGCAAGTGGCTCTGTGTGTGGATTGTGGGATGGTCAGTCTAAGGAAGGAGCGGGAGACTGGGGAGTGCCCTTTTCTTTAAGAGAGGCAGGAGATATATACCATGTGTATGTAGATATATTTCATGGAGGTAGGGCACAAAGATATAGCTGGGTTAGTCTAGATGAACCCTTTAAGGAGGGATCTCCTTTCTTAGGGGGAGGAGAGGCAGGAATCCCCTGCCATGCAGGAACTCACAGTCAAAGCACCCCCCAAGAGACAGTCATCCAGCCTCTGTTTAAAAACCTCCAAAGAAGGAGAGTGTCTTCCACCATCAAACAGCTCTGACCCTCAGGAAGTTCCTCCTGAGATTGAGGTGGATTCTCTCTTCCTGTACCTTGAATCCCTTGCTCCTTGCCCTAGTCTCTGGAGCCCTGGAACAAAACAGTATGACACCCCTTCAGATATTTAAACATGACTCTCATCTACACTCTTAACCTTCCTTTCATCAGACTAAACATTCCCAGCGCCCTAAGTCTCTCCTCACAGGGCATGGCTTCCAGACCCTTCACCATTTTGGTTGCCCTCCTCTGGACATGTTCCAGCTTCTCAACTGGAGAGGTATGAAGGGAGGGTTTCACAGGAGAACAGGGCAGTCGGACCATCATTGCCCCTCTCTCACCTACAGAAGGGATGCAACCTTCTATCTCATTGTACATGGGCAGGCTGTGCTAACACAACACATTGTCCACACATCCACTAGAATGATCTTTCCAGGGAGCGAGCATTGCGGTCCATTCATAGGATTAGCAGTTAAAGGCATTGTCATCTCTGGGGCTGATGGACTTATAGAGCTGACTAGCAGTTCCTTGGAGTCTGGTGATTTTATAGAAAGATGTGCTGTTTCATTTCCAGTTACTTGTTTGCATGAAAGGTTGGATTCATCGGGAGGCAGCTTTCTGTGAACCAAAGCGTTGCCTTTTCAGAAACAGAGGAAAGAAACCTTGGGCAGTACAGGTTGAGCATCCCTTATCCAGAGACCCAAAATCGTCCCCATGGATGGCTGACATAGTGACAGCTTTGCTTTCTGATGATGGCTCAGGGCAGGCACACCTTGTTTCATGCACACAGTTATTAAAAACATTATGCATAAAGTTACCTTCAGGCTGTGCATAGAAGGTGTATACAAAGCATAAATGAATTTCATGTTTCAGTTTGTATCTCTAAGATACTTCATTATGTCTATGTGAATATTCTGAAATCCAAAACACTTAAGTCCCAACCATTTTGGATAAAGGAGACTCAATCTTGGGATGTAGCAGAAACAGATTTCTTCCAGGTGGGCCATGATGAGTCTGTATTCTTCTGTGTCCCCAAATCTTCCTTGCAAACTAGCTCTTGCACTTGAGTCTCTTTCCTTGCAACCCTTTGCTTGTGTCCTCAGGACACATTGTGATGAAGGCTGTAATTAAACCGTTGAGTCATTTTGGACTCTCCGCTGCATTTAGTCGCACTTTTGCCAACTTCCATAGTGTGACTGCTTTTAATCCTTGGCTAGTCTGGCTTGTGCCCCAAAACAGTTTTTTTATAGAGCCTTAGGCTGTGTTTCATTCTGGCTTTTAAAGATTCAGCGGTGGGAGACGGCAATCCCATGCAGATACAAATACGCATGTTTCTGTTTAACTTCTGCATTAGTTACTTATGCATGGACTGTGCCATAGACTCTGCAATAACTCAGTCCATGTTTGCATAATAGTTATTGTGGTTTAATGTGTTTTTTATGTTTGAGTTTATAAACATGTAGCAGCTTACATTTTGTAGTGGGGGAGGTGATTGCACATGGTCTCAAACTGCATTAATTCTGCAGTGTAGATGCAGCCTTAGATTGCTCCCGGTCACTATGTTAGGAGTGTGTTATCCTCATGAGAAAGCAGGAGACGTCTGAGGTAGCCTGACCTGATCACTCTGCTCTATGTTCTTCTCAATGTGTTGGATGCTCTCCTATGTGTAAGCAACAGAAAAGCATCACACAAGCCTTAGCTTTCCCTTGTATGAACCTCTCATCAGAAGCAGCTTTGGACTATGTAGCATGTTTGCTTATGGGTGTTATGTTAGTAACATAATACAGCCCCAATAAAGGCTCATTTCTGCTTTTTCCTCTTTCCCTCCCTCCCTGTTAGCAAAGGACTATGAGAACGCCGTGAAGTATTACACCCAGGCCATTGAACTGAATCCCACCAATGCCATTTATTATGGCAACCGGAGCTTGGCATACCTGCGGACAGAGTGCTACGGCTACGCTCTTGCTGATGCCACCAAGGCCATTGAGTTGGACAAGAAATACATCAAAGGCTATTATAGGAGGGCCACCAGCAACATGGCCTTGGGCAAATTCAAGGCGGCATTGCGGGACTATGAGACGGTGAGTGGGAAGGTCAGGAAGAAGTGGTCATCTCCCTTCCTTTGAAGTTTCTGAGGTTGCCTCAATATGAGAGGAGCTTTTTAGTTTGCTTGGAGTTACATTATGAAGATGTTGCAGTTGCAGGGTCCACAGAGTAAAGTAAGCTTTACTTACTACCCAGCCATTTACTTGTGGTTGTTTCCAACCCCTGCTCCTCACCCAAGTCCTTCATTGTGTACAGAAGACTTGAGAGTGGGAGGCAGAAGATCATCTCTCATTTACATTAGTATATGTCAAAGGTAATTAATAACATAACTTCTTTGAGGGTTGCATGAGAAATTCCTTATTTTTATGTTCCCCAAACTCTGGAAAATTTAGGAAATCATTATGCAAAGCGATCTTTTAGCACCGTTGAGACAAACTGAAAGAAAGAAGTTGCACCTGAGAAAGTAGACTCAAGTCTACGAAAGCTCATACTTCTAGCTTCTTTCTTTCAGTTAGTATCAAAGGTACTACGAAATACCTTTACATTCTAAAGTAGGGTGAGGTGAGAGAGGACACTGCCTCAACAACCTGATTCCATCTCCAAGTCATCTCCAGTTGTGAAACTGAGGAATGTGCCTTGGAATTGTGTATATGAGAGAGGACAGCATGGGGAAATGGACAGGGATGGTTTTACACACAAATGCATAACTATAGATTTTGTAAATATAAGTGGGGTCCTCTCCCCCCCTCCCTTGCCCAGGTTGTTAAGGTGAAGCCGAATGACAAGGATGCCAAGATGAAGTACCAAGAATGTAACAAGATTGTGAAGCAGAAGGCTTTCGAGCGCGCCATTGCCAGCGACGAGCACAAGCGGTCTGTGGTTGACTCCCTGGACATTGAGAGCATGAGTGAGTTGTAGCAGGGGAGGCTGTTCAAGTGAAGATTGAAGGGTTTGTATGTGGGTTGAATGCAAGCAGGGTGCCCAGGGGCCATTGAGACCTTGAGGAGAACTACAGGTTTCCTTTTGGTCTCTACAAGATGGGCTTAATTGGTACCCCGTTACTAAAGCTGGTGGCATTAGCAATTGTGACAGGCATCAACAAGAGGACCATATCCACATGGCAATATTCAAAGGCAAAGAGGTTGAGCTGCTGGAGGCAGGAACAAGTCCTTTCATGTTGTCCTTAGTGCTGTAGTCCTTGACTGTGAGCCACAGGGCCTAGATACCCAGCATCCCTTACATCTTTCTAAATTTGGGAAAGCCGCCTGGCCATTAGCAAGCTGTATCTGAACATCCTAGTTTAACTGCTGCTGTAGTGTTTGTGCTCTCTGTCCATCTGCTGGCTGCTGGCCTTGAGAACAGCAGTTCTCAGATTTTTCTATACTCGCAAGTTATGCTTTCAGAATCATTTTGGAGGGGTCTTTACATATCTGCCTTGAAATTCATGCTCATTGCACAGGATTTTGGGGCAGAGTTAAGGCAGGGTTCCGTGAAAGATGGTGATTGAAAATAAACTTTATTTGGGCTGTAGATATATTCATTTGTATGCTGAGGAAGTCTTGACCTTCTATAGAACTTGAATATTCCTGGGTTAAAGGTTTTCTGCTTGAAGCTTCTTAATGCTGTGATATGTACGTACCCTGTCTTACTCTCTGGCAAGCCTGCTCATGGTCTGGCTAAGAAATGGGTGCTTGAGAGGAGGCCTTGTGCCTCGTGAGTCTCAGAATGTCCTTCCTTTCCAAGGGAGCCCTGGCCTTTTCCTGTTAGTGACTAATGTTGCTTCACACAGGTGACTGTGCCAAGGTTTTCCTGCCAGTTCCCAAAATAGATCAAAACCTCATATCATAAATACATAGCATGGAGAGGCTCAATCAGTAAAAATAAATAGGAAACTCTTTGCAATGGGCCAGCTGCTGGCACGAGCAGGATCCCTTAATCCCTGTGTCTGGACTAAACTATGGCACAGTTGCATCCTGGATGCGCCCGAAGTCTGAATTTTAAATTTCTGCATGCATCACCCTTCTCTTACCCCTGAATGTGTTTCAAGATAGCTGAGGGAGATGATGTAGGGAAGGAAATGACTATGCTTCATGCCTGACACTTCGACCTTAAATTCCAAGAAGGCAGGGTCCTGATTTTTAATTACCGTTTGGGCACAGTATTTGTGGCAGCAGCACTGTCCTGAAGGTTGAACTCTTTTCCCCACTGTATTCTGCTCCTGCCTTCAGGAAAGTGATGGACAATATCCCATGTGGCCTCTTGTCAGATATGATGGATGTCAGTTGCTGTGTGACCAGAATGTTGGACTAAGTAGGACTTTGGTTGGAGTCTGTGTGGCTCTGTTTATGTTCCCTCATTTTATATTACTTGGGCAGAACCCTTGCGCAAAGCTAGGCTCGTCCTGCCCTTCTGCCCCTCTAACCATTTCATCCTTTTTTAAAATTGTTCCTCCTGCGCTCTGCAGCCATTGAGGATGAATACAGTGGCCCAAAGCTGGACAATGGGAAGGTGACTCTTGAATTCATGAAGGAGTTAATGCAGTGGTACAAAGATCAAAAGAAGCTTCACAGGAAGTGTGCCTACCAGGTAATGCCTCTTCTTACTCTGCTCCTTAAGACCTGTCACAAGGGCAAACTGCTGCAATAATGCTGGATTCAGAGAGAATTGCTTATATAAGTAGGCTTAATGTAATGGGCGGAAAGGGCATGCTGAATTTGCCTTGGGCTATGAGATTGGTGGAGATTCACTGGGTTGTTTGCCTAAGTAATTCAGGTAAAAAGAGACCATTGCATACTTGGAGATGCAACCCAGGGAGATTGTCTGTCCTATTTGGAATGAGTTTCCCATTGGTTATTTTTCATACTGCTGCTCAGACTCCATCCATGTAACTTTTACACAGCCAACAAGCACAGGCGACTATGTGTGATTGAGTCCCCAGGGCCTGAACAGCAAATTCTGATAGTCCTCCAAATCTGACACTCTGAAGAATGCATGCAAGGCATGTGTTTTCTTGCACTGCAGTAAGGTGTGGGGAGGGCATGAAGAAAATGATGAGGAAACTGGGGGATCATTATCGCTGGGTTCCTTGTCCAACTATCTCTCACTTTGTAATCCTTAATCATTGTGATCCATATAGCTATTCCTCTTGTTTTGTTTTTTTAACTTCCATAGTAGTAGCCACAATTTAAAAAAAAAAATGACAAGGCCTTGTAGCACTTTAAAGACTAGCAAATCTATTATGGCAGAAGGTTTTATGGACACTGATGGTTTATAAGAGGCTACAAGACCATTCTTAGCCTTTTTGAAAATTGTTTGCAATCATGAAGGCAAATTTTAATTTAAAATGTTACTAATTAAATGTGTAATGCAACCCAGAATCTAAACTGATCTAAACAGTATTTACAATCTTTATTGATTCTTTCTTTCCTCTTGATTGCATTAATCTTTTCTCAGCTTTCACCTTGCCTGTTCTCTCTATGACTTCTCTTTTCCCTCTTGCAGATCTTGGTGCAAGTAAAAGAGGTGCTATCGAAACTCCCCACCCTAGTAGAAACTACGTTAAAAGAAGTAAGTGTGTGTCTTTGCATCCAAAATTTAAATGTCAGAAGATGTAGGTACAGCTTACCCTGTAATACCTGGTTTTGGGAACTCTTGAGGTTTTCAACCTTTAAAACACATCTACATTCCTCTGTACAGCATCTTGTGGCGCTGGGTTGGGAGTGCTGGTCTACTTTGTGGTCCGTTCCCTAAATTTGTGTGAATCCTCCTAGAGAGTTCTGTGTAGTTGCTTTTGGCAAGATGGTCCAAAATCCTTTTGTTCCTGATGTGTATGGGGACAGGGAAGGGAATCTAAAGAACATTCCCCTCTCACCTCTACTAATTTGAAGCACAGCCATGTGATTCTTTGAATTAAATGGTGGAGAATTGTTCAGAGCTAATTACAAGTAAATATCTTTGATTTATCCTGATTTCTCTTCCCTCTGCTGTCTCTTTGTGCCTTCTCCTCTCTCCTGTTCCTTTGTTCCAGACAGAGAGAATCACAGTCTGTGGAGATACCCATGGGCAGTATTACGACCTCCTGAATATATTTGAGTTGAATGGGCTGCCGTCAGAAACAAATCCATATGTATCCTTTCTTGGTACTCCTCCTGGGTCGCTGTATTGATCTATTCCTCTCCTTGGATTGAAATAGGGGTCACTCTGCTGGCAGCAATTTTTAGCAAAATGCTCTTGAGTTTCTAGCCAGCCCAGTTTGGGGTTTGGCTTTGGTTGTGGTGACTGTTGAATTCTAGGGACAAATACTCATTTTTGGAAAGGAAATTGCAAATGGATTGGCTAATGAAATAAAAAGCAAGAATAAGCAATGAATAGAAAAGTGGTTACCTGGATTTCCTGAAGGAGAGAAAGAAACTGGGGAAGAGAGGGAAATGTGGATTGGAATGGGGAATACATGAGAGGAACATTTTTTGTTTCCTCCCAATTTACTTTAATAGTTGTGTGAGAGAGAACTGGATTGTTCTGGAAGTTTGATGTATGATTCCTTCCCAACCCCTTCTACTCAAAGAGCAGGATCCAATTGTTTCCCATGCATAGTACTATTCAGTTACTTTAATCACTGTTTCATGAACTCCTCAAAAGTGGCTGTCACTAACCTGCTTTCTATGTTTGGCACAATGGTTACTCTGCTCTGTCCTTTGGTTAATGTTCATCTTGGTTTCTTTTGCAACAGCTCTGGGTGGGATGTAGTGCATCTTGGGAAGGAAGAGCCATTTAGAGTGTAGGTTAAAAGAAAGAAAGGTGGAGAAAAGAAGGTAAAAATGTGTCCAGATTGAAAATGAAATGGCTGTTTCTCCCAACAAGGCATAATTTATTTTTCTTAAGCATGGCCTCTTCACCACTGCAGATATTCAATGGGGATTTTGTGGACCGTGGCTCCTTCTCTGTGGAGGTGATATTAACATTGTTTGGTTTTAAGTTGCTATATCCAGATCATTTCCACCTACTTCGAGGTAAGGGCCTTCTCCTCCCCTGCTGAGGACACATGCCTCATTGTTATTTCAAAACCTAAAATGATATTCTGATCAGTTCTCAATTTAGGATGGTGGTTGTGCGTGTGTGTTGTACCTTCATGTTGTTTTGGATGTCTAGAGATGCTAAGGTGGCCAAATGGGAGCCGTTGCCTGGGGTTGGAAAATTAGTGCAGTCAAAAAAGCTGTCTTCATTTTGGCTTCTGTTTTCTCTTGATTCCCCTTGCCTACCTTTCCAGGGAACCACGAAACAGACAATATGAATCAAATTTATGGGTTTGAAGGCGAGGTCAAAGCCAAATACACAGCCCAGATGTTTGAACTGTTCAGTGAAGTTTTTGAATGGCTACCTCTGGCGCACTGCATTAATGGCAAAATCTTGGTAAGGAGGTTATGGGCTGGGCTCATTGGATTGGAAAGCCCAGGTCATCGAGGGGTCCTCTCTTCAGGGTATTCTTACCCTTGCTGAGCCTGGCCTGTTCTTTCTCCTCCTCCTCTCCAGATAATGCATGGTGGGCTTTTCAGTGAAGATGGAGTAACATTAGATGATATCAGGAAGATCGAGAGGAATCGGCAACCTCCAGATTCAGGTGGGCATGAAAAGATGGGGTGGTGAACTCAAGGTACAGGTTAATGGGGTGGAACAGCACTTCTAAGTGGGATAGTCTGATCCCCTTCAAGGGCTGTTGCCCAACTGATGAAATCTTAATTCAGTTTTGGCATGTTTGTTTGTTTAATATGTGCATAAATTTGCACTTCAGAAGAAGAAAAATCATTAGTTCCAAACAACAACAAAACATAACTTTCTGTTTTTTTATTATGTGAGAGCTGAGTCACAGCGGGTGCCATCTTAATTACATTTTTCAAATACATCTTTACACATGGAGTTTGCCATCTGTACCTTACAGAGGTATTTGTAATACAGATACTTTTATACATTAATAACAAACACACACACACTGCTTAATTTAATCTGATTTAATCTGATTCCAGTATTGGAGAAAGGGTGGGATATAAATGAATAAAATTCTAATATCTACCTCATTTATTATTTGCCAGTGTTTGAGGGCACACCAGTCCTAGTTACTAGTTGTACCTTTCTGTGTTTCCTCTTCTCCGCAGTCTGTTTAGTTGACCTCTGATATTCTCATTGGCAGGTCCCATGTGTGACTTACTCTGGTCAGACCCTCAACCTCAGGTAAGTCTGCTTTGGCAATTCACCCAGTTTACCTGCATTTTTAACCTGGTTCAACCACTCAAAATCATCTGTGTCCTGGGCACCAAGCCTCCTTGAGTCACCCTTTGGTACGCTTGACCTGCTGGAGCCACCTACTTCCTCTCGACTCACGCTTCAGGCCACCTTTGATATCAGTCAGAACCCTTTTGTTGCCATACTTCTTGGCAGGCATCCAAGCAAGTCTCTTCCCTCCACCGTCCAGCCTGAGCCAGGCCAGGTTGCAAATGAGGAATACGTTGCAAATGTATACATGCCAAGCTGCCTGTTATTTTAGGATAGATGGTGGTGAGGGACCTCTAAAAGTTTAAATAAGGTTAGTGGAGCCACTCTGGCCTTGTTTAGGAAAAGTAGTATGAGGAAGTTATAAGAAGGAGGCCCACACACCCTTCAGTATACCTCTCCATTTGAGCTCCATCTTGAATTATGTTTGCACCTTCAAGCAGAAGGCAGAAACTTGATAGGTGAATCCCATTTTCATCCATAAGATTTCCTCAAGTCATGTTGCTATTAAAGATGGAGAAAAGTAGCTGCAACAACAAATATAATAACATCAACAATAATATCTCACTGATTTCTCATTGTGAACAGCAGTAGCACATTAGAATATAACCAACAGATTAGACACATAAGCGCATTGCCTTTCAGATTCCCTTGTGTTCTGCCAAGGGACTAGAGCCCAGGGCTGGAGTATCACCTGTGAATAAGTTGGTGGTGTCATTTTCCTGAGTGGGGAAACAGACCTTCCCTTCCTCATTTAGATATGTTTGACCTAGTTGTTGCTTTCTTATCGTTTATTGCCTCCAGAATGGCCGGTCAATCAGCAAACGCGGTGTGAGCTGTCAGTTCGGGCCTGACGTCACCAAAAGCTTCCTGGAACGCAACCATTTAGACTACATCATCCGCAGCCACGAAGTCAAGCCCGAGGGATATGAGGTGGCACATGATGGCAAGTGTGTCACTGTTTTCTCAGCCCCCAACTACTGGTGAGTGAATGAGTGACCAGACTTTTCCTGCAGCATGATGGTTGTGGTACTCTTTGGATGAAGTGCTGCCCTTAAGATGAAAACTGTTTGCTAATTTTTAAGGAACTGTGGCTCTGTCATAGATTGAAAACCAGCATGGTATAGTGTCTTGAGTACTGGACCAGGATTTTGGGAGACCAGGGTTCAAATTGCTTCTCAGCTGGAGAAACCCAATGGGTGCCTTTGAGCAAGTCACACTCTCTCTGCTTCAGAGAAAGGCAGTGGGAAACATCCTCTGAATAAGTCTATGCAAGAACACTCCCTGCTGTTTTTTTTAGAGCCAGATTCAAGTGTTGTATTAAACTGTGAGAAACCAGGTTTTGAATCCCCACTCAGCTGTTTAAGCCTGTTTTGTGACTCTGGGCAAGTCATGCTCTCTCAGACTGAGAGGAAAGCAATGTAAGCCTCTGAAGAAATCTTATTTTATCAAGGAGTCAACTTGAAAAGACGCCTAAGAACACAGCATGGTCCTGTCATACCATTTCTCCCCCTCCTGACTCCCTGTCATCCATGCGGCAGGAGTATGGATGCACCTCTGCACACATACCACTCAGACCTGTTTCTGGTGGCAGCTTCCCTTCTTCTTTCCCCTGTTTGAGAATGACTGTACTAATCTCTCCTCTCCTTTCTTGACCATTTCTTACCAGTGACCAGATGGGCAATAAAGGTTCCTACATCCACTTGAAAGGCTCAGACTTGCGACCAGAATTTCACCAGTTCACAGCAGTGGTGAGTCTTTTGTCTTGTGGGGCATCACCCATGGGTGTTTATGAGCGCATGTTTCCTTTCCTTCACTTTGCCCTAGAGCTTTGCCTTCTGTGGGCGATTCCTGTCTGGAGGCAGGGAGGTGTGTTTGCTCACCACGGTTCTCCTCCTCTTTTCCCAGCCTCATCCGAACGTCAAGCCAATGATGTATGCCAATTCACTGCTGCAGCTGGGGATGATGTAAGCCGCCTGTCACCTCTGCTGGCTCTCACCCCTGCCTCCCCTCTTCCCCCCTGTCTGGAGACCATGCGCTAGGCAAACAACAATGGTTTTCTTTCTTTTTTCCTTTTTTTAAAAATTTCTTCGAACATCAGCCTTCACTTCAAAGCAGGGGTTATTGAAGGGAGCAGGAGAATGGAGAGAAAGTAGGTGATAAGCCCTGAACTGGGATGGGATCGCATATGTAACACTACCCGTAAACCCCCCAGGACAGGTACCAATCCAGGGTTCAGCCCCTCTTTTCTTTTTTATGCACTAGCGACGGTGCGTGTGCACACAGGAGAAGTTGGCAGCCAGAGTGTAACAAACATTTTTTTAATATATATTGGAAGATTGTATTTATTCCTACGGTCTGGTTTTCTTTTCCCACTGCTCTTCTACTCCTCCTTCTTTACCAACTTGATTAGACTCTTCCTTTCCATACTTATATCCATCAGAGAGTGCAGGGGATGCAGGGTGAGATAGAGAGGGAGAAGCTCTCCTTTGGCCAGTGGGGATCTTCTCCCCCTTGCACGGCAGAGCAAGGCAGTTTTTGGGCTGCAAGCCTCCTACCCACATTTCTTCTCCAATGTGCTGCATTTTGTTCCATTGCAGCAAAGCAAATGGTTTGGTTGATGGCACATTCTACAGCTGAGATCCTACATATGCACATAGTTTCACATGCTCAGTTCTGTGTCCTCCCACAGCCCGGCAGCTGTCAAACTTCAGGAGCAGACCCTTCTGCTATCACTTATTGGCGGGATGAGGACGGGAACAAGGAAGCAAATCAGACTATAGAGAATCAGCTGGTCTCAACTTGGTTATGAGGAAAGAGAAATGAGGGTGTAATCTCAAGTGGAGTGCACCTGCCTTTTCCTTCCCCAGGAGATCAGAGCAGCCAGATCTTTATGAGCTGAATTCACACACACACACACACACACACCCCAATTTCCATGTGAGGAGAAGTAGTAGCAGCAGCTTCCCCCACTCCCAGAGCTTGACAGCTACCAGACATGGGAGGACCTTGGACAGAGTACAAGAGCAAGAGAATAGGTCTCTATGCCCCTTCCAAAAAGAGATTTACATACATGTAATCTCCCCTTACACATGTGCAAATCAGCAACAGGATGCCAGTCCCACGAGGGGAAACAAATATTGGATTAAGGCAGTGGTGTATTTCCAGAAATTGTTGCCTTCTCATGGCATAATTTCTGGGAGGGAAGGAAAGGTCTTTCAGTCATTGGCCAGCTATTTCTCTCTCTCTCCCTCCCTTCCTTGTTGTTTCCTGCTTCCATCAAGTATGCTTATAACTCTCCTATGATACACTCCTACCTACCAGTTTTCATATTTTGATAAATGAAAGCTGCATTTGCAGCTGGGCACTTCCATGTGAACGAAGTGACGAATCCAATACTGGTGTCAATACTAATTAGGCCTGGCTCTTTTAAAGCCAGCCAAAATCTGGAATTGTTTCAGCATCCCACTGACATAGGAGACACCACTGGAAAACTACTACTATAAGTTTTGAGGCTGAGGGAGCAGGTCTTGTGTCAACCTGTATGAGTGGGTTACTCCTTCCATCTCAAAGCCAGCAGTGGTGGGCAACCTGGGTGCTGCTAGTGACTTGTGCAGGGGCACAACTTGGCCTGGAGATTGCATGTCCCTGGCTGCTTTTCTCAGTTCTCTGGGCTTCAATTCACCAGAAGGAGGTAAACATGAGCAAATGTTGGCTGGAGGAAGTTACCTCTCTGGTGGCAGTTTTTCAGGATTGCAAGGAGGTTTCCAATAAGTGGAAGAAGAGGAGTCTAGGACTGGCCCTTATGGCTTGGTGGACCCCAGTGCTCCAGCCTCACCTGTCTCCTAGTTTAAGACAGTGTAAGTGATGTGAGAGGTGGACATTCATCTGTGTAGTGTGACTTTTCTCTCTTAGGCCAGGATGTGTTCCAGTCAGGTGTCTTGGGAAGGTCTGGATCTGTTGGTGTTCTAAGGGACCTTCCAGTTTAGACATCTCATTGGGCTTGGGAGACTGAGAGAGATTGTGACCAAGACCAGAGCCACTATATCTTAGCCTAACAGTGGATATGAGGTTAGGGCCTGTCTTATCTGACTTCAGAATTTGTGGTGGCTAATCATCCATCCTTCTTCCCCTCCCCAACCTCTTATGTTTTTCTTTTTCACCCAAAATAAGGCACAAAAGTCTAGGGTGGGAGATCTGGCCACTAGGGTCCATTCCTGCTATGGAAACGGTTAAAGGAAACAGGGTGGTGATGTCTATAGGTTTTTCTTCCTTCTCGCCTCACCCCAAGCCCTATTGCCCCCACACCTTGGTGGACCTCCCATTCTTGTTCTGGGAAGGAAGTGTCATTTTGGCTTTCCCAAACCCAAACGAAGCTGCTTTTTTTTCTTTTGTGGCCGAAAAAGAAAGAGAAACCAGCGAATAATTCCAGAAGCACTTTGGATGTTGTTTTTCCATGATGACCATGGAGGGTTTTTATACATCCAGGATTCCTTTTCCACTTGCCCTCCTATCTACTGAGCTATTTTACTGTCTGTAATTAAACAAAAGATGTTAAAATAAAGTAACTATTGAAAGATCTGTAGGGCTTTCTTTCTGCCTTTTGGAGGTTAAGTCACATGAGTTTCCTTAACATAAAGCGTTTGTCTGAGCCCCTTTTTGCATTACAATTTATATAAAAGGTAATTTTTTTTTAAAATCTAGCTTTATAACTGTTTGTTTGCCTTGGTGAATTGAGAGTCTACTGGAGTAAAATGTAACTTCAATATTCTTGTTGAGTAAATATATTTAAGAATATAATTCCAAGTTTTAATGCTAGATTTGAGTCAGGTTTTAAAGAAATTTTGGATTAGCAGGAATTACAGCTCGGTTTACATATTTTTGCTCCATGTTTTGACCAGATATTCACTAAAGCAAATAAAAAGCACTAAAAATATCTGTTTCCCTGTGATAGCCTTAGGGTCGCCATAAATTGGAACGGACTTGAAGGAAGGCACACAACAAGAACAACAACAGCTTGGCCACCCAAACTGAGACGTTGTGAGATGATCACTTTCCAAAAGGATCACTGCCACCTTGTGGTAAAATAATTAGCTACTTTAGTGCCCAGATTTCCAGATGAAAAAATATGAGCCTCAGGAAATGCTGGGTCTTATTCCTGCATACAAAATAGAATAAATTAACCCCAGACGTATACAGTTTGGATATACCTATTTACTATGGTAGCCAGTGGTGTAGTGTTTTTGAGTGCTGGACTACAATCGAAGCCAGCGTTCGATTTCCAAATTGGCCATGAAACCCAATAGGTAACTTTGGGCAAGTCACACTCTCTCAGCCTCAGAGGATGGCAATGGTAAACCTCTGAGGAATCATGCCAAGAAAACCCCATGATAGGTTCGCCTTAGGGTTGCCATAAATCAAAAACGACTTGAAGGCAGACAACAGCAACCTATTTACCCAATAATCATCAGATATAAGCCAGCTATAACAACATTTTTACAATTTTAGTATTATTAAATCAAAAACCACTATACAAATACCACAAAAGCAAATATTCTTTAATATAAAGGAATACTACATAATATTACAGTGTCACAACTTGAACTGTGCTGAGTCCACAGTCTTTCCCTTTATGGTAATAAAGGCAATCCATAATCAAATATTTGGCCAGTGTTTGCAATTGCAATTAATCCAAGGCTGCTCAGCCAGTAAGACTCAGGGTCTTATTCCTGTACAAATGGATTCCATGTTGGAGATCCACTACAAATATCCTCCTCCTAATGTGGATGGTTGGTGTCATCAATCATCGTAGCATATGGAACTGATTTGCTGCCCTATTGCTCTAGCAAAAGCCTGAACACCCTTTTACATGGGTTCCAGGAAAACCACTATGCTGTTTTTTGGCTTGGTTTTGGTGGCCCAGTTAATATAGAAAGTGTTGCTTCTGCATGAAATGGCTGGGGGGAAAAGATGGCCTAACGCAAAAAGGAGATGACTTCCCCTTCTTCACTGGCTTCAGAAGAATGCCATAAAGGAAGAGGAAGGAAGCCTTTTACAGTATGATGTACTGGAAGGATAGAAACAAGAAGAAACAAGTTCACACGGGGAGGAAATGCCAGGCAGAACTGTTGGGGAAATGGATCAACTTGCCCAGGCAGCAACTGGAATGTCCCTCGAGGAAGGAAAATGGGAACATGATGCTTGGAAAAGCAGATCCAAGGCATGGCTGAGACTGACACAAGGTGACCAGATGTCCTAGCTGCAAAGGAGGATAGTCAAGAAAAACAGAGGACGTTACCAAATAAAAACTAGACATTCTATATCATATGGCTTATTTGCAGCTGGATTACCTATACTGTATTTTATTACGCTCTCAGACAGATTTTTCTGATGAACTTTTCTCCGTTAAAATGCCTTGTTGGCTTGCAAAATCCTTACAGTACTCTAAGCAAGTCAAAAACTTAAAATGCTGTTTACTAGCAACAAACCTTTGGCTGGATCTATTGGATTTCTTGTCCTTTCTTCTTCCTCAACCCAGATGGCAACACTGTTGATTCCCCCTTCTAGGCCAAAATATTCTAAAGTCACCAGATTCTGTCTGATCTGGGAAGCTAAGCAGGGTCAGCCCTGGTTAGTATACAATACTTGGATGGGAGACCACGAAGGGATCCCCAGTGCTGAAGGCTGTATTTCAGAGGAAGGAACTGCCAAAAACAACCTCTGAGGATTCCTTGCCTAAGAAAAGCCTCTAAATTCATGGGGGCACCATACGGTGACTTGTCATTAACAGGAAAATCCAACAGCTTATGCAAACCAATGCAAATCAGTGATCCTTCACCCAGTGCAAGAGCCATTCCTATTGCTCCATCCAACTTTCATTGCTAAAATGGCTCCCTCTCGGCTTCTGTTTTCAAGAAAAACATGCCGACAAAACATCGAACGTGCCTAGTTTTCTTAACTGCCCATGATCCCGTTTCAAGCGGCCCGTTTATTCCAAACTGCACCCTAAAAGAAAAAACCCCAAAAGCTACACCTGGCTTCTCTTTCTCATCCTCTCTGGAAGAAAATGCTCCAAGTTACTCTGGAAAGAGGCCAGTTTTCCTAACCAACTTGGTCTGCAACAAGCCAAACCCGACACACCTCTGAGTTGGGAGCAATTGTTTTGACAGATGGCAAAAACCCTCCGGATCTTCCAAGACAGCTTTAAACCGCTGATCCACCTTTATTTTTGTTTTTCAAGGCAACGTAAGGGCTGCTCATGGGCCAGTGGGGAGTTAATTCCTTCTGGGGGAAGCCTGAGAAAGGTCTGACCCCTTGGCTGGGGCCAGTTGGGCTTTTCTCTTCCCAGCATTGAAGCCTCTCCATTCCTGCCAAGAGGACAAAGAAACCTTTGTGGAGCCCTGCAGAAGCTGGACCAGAGATGTCAAGAGGGCACCTTTTGTTTAGGCCTTAAAACAAATACCAAAAATGGAGGGATGTGAGGAGGGGGAGCGTAGTAGGGCTGGAAGAAGGGTCTGCTTTCCCTCCCTCCTTTTGGGGTGACTGCTGCCCAAGAATTTTATTTTCTCAGCCCAGTCAAAAGGAAAGAAGAGTTCAAGGTCTGAATGAATGAAAGAGGAATCATTGGCCTTCCAGATTAGGGTTGCCAGATGGAAAACTGGGGAAGGATCCTATCCCTTGTGTAGAAGAGGGAATTTGGGCAGGTGCGGTTGACTATCTGGGTTTGGTCCAATTCACATTGCAGAAATAATCTGGTTTTAACATTCCTTTAAGTGCCTTGGCTCACTGCTAGGGTATCTTGGGAATTGTAGTTTATCATGTCACCAGAGCTCCCTGGCAGAAAAGGCTAAATGTCTCACAGAACTACAGTTCCCCAAATCCCCTAGCATTTAGGCACCCAAAGGAAAATGGGGAAGCAAAGTGGCCAAGGGAATATGAGTACCGAGAATAAAAGAGCTCTGGGAGAGAATGATTTTCAGGGTCTCAAACTCTGCAATGCTAGAAATTGGAAGCCTTAAAGAATACTTTATGTTGGGGCTTGAATTTTCTTTTTGGAGAGCAGTGCTCACCTTCTCCCCATCACAGCCTTGTCAAGGTTTTGAAAGGAAATACAGCATAAGATCAGGTAACCACATGTCCTCCTTTTCCAGGACCTGTCCTCCATTTCAACCATCTGTCTAGGGTGAATTCCAAAATGACCTCCATTTGGAACAAGGCTAAGAAGCATGAGTGTTTTTAGCTTTTATGTGGTCATACACTCAATTTTTCTGGAAGGCCCTATATTTTCTGGTGCCTTGTCCTCCTTTGCAGTTAGGACATCTGGTCATTTCATTTTCAGTGTAATGCACTCTGTGTGTCGAGTGAGAATCATGCAGAATCATGGTGGGTGTTTTTAGGGATGGTGACCAGCAGAGGGAGGCTGAATCCTATGCTGAAATCACATTTATCTGTTCAAATCAAGATGGAAAGACCACAATAGGCAAGATCATAGGCTGTGTCCACACTGCAGAAATAATCCAGGTTGACACCGCTTTAACTGCCATGGCTCAATGCTATGGACTTCTGGGAATTAAAAGTTTGTTGTGGCATCAGAGCTTTGCTTTGTGCCTTCTCTCTCAGCTCTGAGGCCCAACTAAACTACAACTCACAGCATTCCATAGTATGGAGCCAGGGCAGTTAAATCAGTATCAAACTGGATTATTTCCGCAGTGCAGATGCAGCCAAAGAGTCTTGTTTGAATTTACTGAATGGCCAACACAGCTCCCCACTGCACGTTTTCTAAACTACTCGGTTGTGAGTTCAGTCCCAGCCAGGGGCTCCAGGGTTGACTCAGCCTTGCATCCTTTCATACGTTGCTAAAATGAGAGCCCAGCTTGTTGGGGGCAATTGGTTTACACATTGTAAATCACTTCGGGAGTGCACTGACAAGCGCTATAGAAATGTACCAGTGGGCCCTTGTTATCCGCTGGGGTTCGGTTCCAGGAGACACACACCCCTCCACTGTGGATAACAAAATCCATGGATGCTCAAAGTCCCATTAAAGACAATGGCATAGTAAAATGGTGTCTCTTAAATAAAAGGGAAAATCTAGGTTTGCTATTTGGAATTTATACTTTTGGGGAATATTTTCAAGCAGTAGATGTTTGAATCCGTGGATAAGGAGGGCTGGCTGTACTTGTTGTTGCTCTCTCTATCCTTCCTCATCCAGGCGAGGCAGGCTTGGTCCTCCTCCAGGCGGAGAAAGGGGCGGCCCCACTGCCTCTTTCTCCTCCTCCATCTCCTCCTCCACCTTCTCCATCTCCTCCTCCTCCTTCCTCCCTCATCCTTCATCCCTTCTTCCAGGCTCCTTGATGCCCGGTGCCCGGGTGGCCTTGCCAGGGCTGGCATCAGGGCACCGGGGGCATCGCCAAGTCTGGAGCTAGCCATGGGGATGCCCATCCCTGCTGCCTTCCTCGGCTGCTGCTGCTCCTTCTTCCTCCACCTCCTCCTTCTCCACCTGAGGAGCCAGGTGAGTCCCTGTGTCCAGCCACACAGCCCTCCAGCCCCTTGGTTTTGGCTTTGACCCACTTTTGACCCCCAACTGGGGAGGTTTGGGGGCATTTTTACGCGCAGGAGGAGAGGTTTCCCTGCCTGTTTTTACGCACAAGAGGAGAGCCTTTGTACTGTATTCCCCTTTCCATGCTCAGGAGGGGAGCTCTTGATGCCTTTTTTGATGCTCAGGGAGGGAGGAGGTTGTTATGCACCTTTTGACGCTCAGGAGGGGGGATTTGTATGCATTTTTTGATGTTCAGGAGGGGAGGTTTTTATGCACTTTTTGCACCAGGAGGGTAAATGTGTGTGCATTTTTTGTAATGTCCAGTAAGGGAGGTTTTTACGCACTTTTACGCGCAGCAGGAAAGGTTTCCATGCAAGTTTTCACGCACAGGAGGAGAGCCTTTGTATTCCTCCTTTGATGCTCAGGAGGGGTGTTTTTTATGCATGTTTCTGATACTCAAGGGAGGGAAGTTTTTAATGCACTTTTTACACTCAGGAGGGGAGGTTTTGACACACTTTTTAGTGCACATAAGGAGAGACATTTATGCCCTTTTTACACACAGAAGGCCCATTGTGATATAGTGGTTTGGGTATTGGATCAGGACACTGGGAGACATTGGGAGAATCCTGGCTCAGCCACGAACCTCCCTGGGTGAGTCACACTCTCTCAGCCTCAGGGGAAGGCAATGGTAAGCCTCTCTCTGAAGAACTTGCCAAGAAAAGCCCAGGATAGGTTGGCCTTAGGCTTGCCATGGGTTGGAAAGGCCTTGAAGGCTCACAGCAACAACTACAGTAAGGAGAGACTTTTACACATAGCTTCTTTGGTGGTGGTGTGTGCCGCCGAGTCATTTTTGATTTCTAGCAGCGCTACAAAGGGGTGCCAAACTGCAGGGTTTCTACAGTGTAGATCCACCACTGAGAGATGCTTCTGCATGTGCGCACCTGAGGAAGGAAGCCAAATCTTCAAAAGCTTCCGCCACAAGATCTTTCGCACAGTTAGTCTCAAAGTACCACCAGATCCCTTTGCTAGTTCCCTTTGCTAGATCCTTGTTCTGTTTAGGAACAGAAGCAGCAGCCTCAGACCAGATGTGGGCTCTTGATCCAACCCAGCTCAATGTCCTCAATGTTGACTGACCTGAGACGCTTGCCAAGGCTTTGGGCCGGATTCTGTCCTACCTGGAGTTTGGTGGTAGAGGAAGTGATGGTCTCCCATCCCAGAACTAACCAGACCTGACCCTGCTTGGCTTCCCATATGAAACCACATTTGGGCGGACTGCAGGCAGCTTAGTGGTTGTGCTCTTTTTAAGTATCTTTGGTGGGGCAAGATCGAGCACCATTCAAAAGGGTGGCATAAGATCTGGCACCTCTGAACCCCCTCTCTGGGGCAATTCTGGTCAGAGGGTACTTGGCACTGCCACATCCATCATCCTTTCTAGTCACAATCCCCCCCTGCAAAAAAAGAAAAAACAAAAAAACACCCAATACCCACAAACCAAGTCTCTCTTTCATACTGAAGAAAACCCCATGATTAATGGAAAAGATGTTTAAGGGAAGGTACCAGATTCTGTCTGGTTTTGGAAGTAAGGTAAGCCAGCGTGGTGTAGTGGTTTGAGCATTGATCTACGACTCAAGACTAGGGTTCAAATCCTCGCTCGGGCATGAAAACCTTTTGGGTGGCCTTGGGCAAGTGACAGTCTCTCAACTTTGGAGGAAAGTAAAGGCAAACTGAAGAAATGTGCCAAGAAAACCCTATGATAAGTTCACCTTAGAGTGGCCATAAGTCTAAAATGATTTAGAAGCAACAACAACAGCAATCTCTTTTAACCTTTCTACACCTCCTCCTGTCATCATCATATCATTAATAAATAGGGGAGGAGGGTGCACTTTGGATTTTCCACCCGCTCTTGCATTCTGTTTTTTCTTTCCTTTCTCCTTATTCTTTTTTCTTCAGACATGAAACAAAGAATTGGTCTCCTGATGTATGCGTTTAAGGGAGAGTGTTGAGAAAGTGTGTCATCTTTGGATCACCGCAAAGTGTTGACAGTTTCCAAGGCTGCGAAGTTTGTGGCGGTGTGGGCCGGTTGGGTGGGCCGCAGAACTCCTTGTGGGCCCGAAATTGGCCGCCTTGCCATGGTAGCTGCTCCACATCTGGTGAGAGCCAAGGGCAGCCCTATGCAAAAAAAGGCCTCCCCCTTCCCTGCAGGCCCCTTGAGCCAAACAGGAGAGCAGAGGTGAAATCCTGCCTGTGATTAATTCCAGCAACGCCCAGCATCCCCTGGGGCTGATAGATTTCCTCATCGGGATGCCAGGATGGGGCGGGGTGAATCTGCCCCCTTCCAGCTATGGGCAAGGAAAGAGGGGAGGAAATTGTTCCTCTCTCCCTTTCCTGGGCTCCATCCACACTGCATAAATAATCCAGTTTGACACCACTTTAACTGCCATGGCACCGTGCTATGGAAGTCTGGGAACTGCAGTTTGCTTTGGCACCAGGGTTCTCAGACAGAGAAGGCCAAATAGGTCACAAAAACTACAAAGCCCAGAAATCCATAACATTGGGCCATGGCAGTTAAAGTGATGCCAAACTGGATTATTTCTGCAGTGCAGGTGCAGCCTCAGTCATGCTCACACAAACTGGTGTCTCCCCTTCTCTCTTCTAGAGTCTTATAATCCTTGTTGTTGTATGCTTTAATGTATGGCAAACCACTATCATGGGGTTTTCTGGGGCTGAGAGTGTGTGACTTGCCCAAGGTTGCTTCTCTGGCAAAGAAATGTCACTGTGCACATTCTCAGAGGCATTAAAATATAGCAAATAGAGAAGAGGAAGAAACAAACACGAATAGAAATGGAACTTTTTTGACCTCAAAGCCTTACATACTTATGCCAAATGCAGGCCTGTAGTTAGGAAAATGCATTCTGCTTATGCTCAGAGGTTCCCTTACCATTAACATATACTTTGTGCCAACGATCAAGCCCTGCTGGTACTCCGAACAAGTTCTGCAGCCAGGGCTTGATTCAAAGTTAAGCTGATTCTGGGCCAAAGTACTGTATGAAGGACCAGGGGCATGATTTCCTCTTTGGGTGTGATCCGAGCCGCGTTAAAATCCCAGGCAAGTCCAAACAACTGGGGAATGAGAACAGCACCTTAACAAAATAATAATAATACAACATATGTAACTCCAAATATATGCTTATTATCCCGGGGCATTTGGGGAGTTCCACCCTCCAAATTCGAAACTCTATTTGATACAGAGGTATCCCTCGGTTAGAAAGGTCAACATATTCCTGGCGTGACAGAATACTGAGTACCAGATGCAGAATAACATGGAGCGGATAGGAGATAGGCTCCTACCCCACTAAAAGGAAGAGCTGCTCAACATGTTCTAGCAAACCTTTGATTCCCAACTAGCCATATGCAGATGTGCAAATGTGAAACTGAAACAGGTCAGGTAAGTCTTCTGTAAGCAGGCAAACACAGGTTTAACTTTCTGGAGGCTGCTTGAAGGCAGGGGTATCATTAGGGGAGTGTGGAATGCACTGGGTGACACATCAGAGGGGTTTGGCACCCAGTCTGCTGGTGGGAAGGGGATGCCCTCCGGTGTACTACTATGTCTCTCTGTGGGTAGACTGGAACTCCCAGAGTTTGAAGGTCCTGGTAAGGCCCCGGTCCACCCACCCAGAGTTTGGCTGGGATGCTGTGGGCATGTCATGGCAAACTCCTGGAAGCCTCTCCCATAGCAGAATGCCACCTGGACCCCTTTGGGTGTTGCAAATGCGGGTGGACCAGATGGCCAGGGACACAGACAGTCCCTTTGGGTGCCCAGGTCCTCCAGTCGTCATTGCCAAGGAGGCCAGCCTTTCCCTTCCACAGTGCCCCAATTTATTACTTAAGGACCATTGGCCTGGCTAGGGCATGTGCCAGGCAATGGCATGAGTTACCACAGTGGGTGACACCAACCCTAGTGATGCCACTGCATGAAAGTTTCTTCTAGAATGCATTTAGGAATGACTTTTTTCTTTCTCCAACCTCCATTTTTCTTTGTAGTTTGTTGTTGTGTGCCTCCATTTCCAACATATGGCAACCCTAAGGCAAACCTATCCCAAGGTTTTCTTGGCAAGATTTGTTCAGAAGAGGGTTACTATTGCCTTCCTTTGAGGCGGAGAGCATATAGCTCAATTGAGGTCACCCAGTGGGTTTCATGGCTGAGCTGGAAACTGAACCTTAGTCTTCAGAGTTGTAGACCAACATTCAGACCACTGTGCCACATTGGCTTTTACCATTTTGGGGCCAAACGTAAAGATTCATGGTTGTTGGGGGTAGCTGGTGAGACAAGCTTATCAGTTCTGCCCTTTTCTCTCTGTTTTGCTGTTCACACATTCTCAGTAAGGAATTCTGCTGGAAGCTGCTGTTTGCTTTTCCTGTTGCAAGAAGGCATGCATGGCTATTGCGGGATCATCTAGAATCCTCCTCTTTTCCAGCTTACACTTTATCACGTTCTCAATGGCAGATGCACTATTGCAATCTAGCACTGAATGTCTGCGTTTCTCCAGCCCTCCTTCACCATCCTCCCAATGCTGATGGTGCTTAAAAAGTCCAATTACACAGAGAATGAAGAGGAAAACCGGGGCTGGAGAAAGGAGATTCACTATCCGAGGTTTTGTTAACAGAGGTATTCCTGATCCTTGTTTAGGCCTTGGTTTTCAACCTGCCTCTCTTTTCATCATTCCCTCTAGGTTGCCGAAGCTGTGGGCACTTTTGAGCTGCAGATCCGTTTCGTGCGTAATGAGAAGGGGGTGCTGGCTGATGGGCGATGCTGCCGGGGAGGTCTGGAGCCACCGTGCCCCATGGAGGAGCAATGCCGGACTTTCTTCCGGGTCTGCCTCAAGGAGTACCAGCTGCGGGTGCTGCCGGGGGGACCGTGTGTGCTAGGTGCTGCCAACACCCCTGTCCTTGGGGGCAACGTCTTCTCCACCAGCCACAAGAAGCGTCTGGATCATGCCCACAGGATGGTGGTGCCCTTTGACTTTGCCTGGCCGGTAAGTTAGCAGATAAGTCCTGGAGTGTATGAGTCAAATGCCTTGGGAGCCTGGAAGAGGTTGCTTGGGGATGACGTGGGAACTCTGCACATGCTTGGAGGCTAGCTTTCCTTATGCAATGACAGAGGGAATTGTGGACATGCCTAGAGGCTGGCTTGTGCCACAGCAGTGATGTTTAAAAGGAACTTTGCACCTCTTCCTGCCCAGCCGTTTTCTCTCTCTCTGCAAACCTGTCACCCTCCTCCTTGGGAGGTGATAAGAGGAGGCTTGCCGGGTGGCAGGTTGAAATAATGAAATTGGAGCAGCTGGTTTCTTTTTCGAGAGCGGGACCCAGGTGCTCCGCGGGAGAGACAAGGAGCCAGAGAAAGCAAAAGGGAAGCTGGAGCCAGATGGACTTGGCTTGTCCTCTTTTTCCCCGGAGGAAAGGGAACTGAGGCAGATACTGAATCTTGCCTGATCCATAAATTGACCAAGACAGCTCTGGTGTCAACTAGCTGTGCCATGATGCATTGATTTCTGGAGCTTCTGTCTCCATTAGCTGTGGTGCCAGAGTCTTTTTAGAGAGAGAGGGGTGTATTTGTGTGTTTCTAATTTCCATAGAATTCAAAGACATAGCTGCATTAGTCTGGAATAACAGCATGCAAAGGGATCTAGTAGCACCTTTGAGACTAAGGTCCAAAACACACTGCACAAATAATGCAGTTTGAGACCAATATAACTGCCCTTGTTCAATGCTAGGGAATTTTGGAAACTGTAGTTTTGTGAGACACTTAGCCTTCTTCGTCAGAGAGCTCTGGTGCCACAATAAACTACAATTCCCAGGATTCCTCAGCACTGAGCTAGGGCAGTTAAAGTGATCTCAAACTGGATTATTTCTGTAGTGTGTTTTGGACCTAATTCAAAGACCACCGCTGTGTTTGCCTGCGATATCAGCATGCAAAGAGGGATCTCTTTGCACCTTTGAGAGCAATGGAGAGAAAGACTTTCAGTTAGTCTCAAAGGTGCTGCAAGATTACTTTGTATATTAATTTAGTAATTCATTAGTCCTGGGATGATTAGTCCTGATATCTCTCAGCCTCAGAGGAAAGCAATGGCAAACCGGCTGTGAACAAATCATGCTGTGATAAGTTCACCTTAGAATCATCATAAGTCTGAAATGATGATAATGATACACTCAGCCCTCCATAGCCACAGATATAAGCATCTACAGCTTTAACATGTTTTACAAATACATATATTCCAAAAAAGCAAACCTTGATTTTGCTATTTTACATAAGGGACACCATTTTGCTGTGCCATTGTATTTAATAGGACTTGATCATCCATGGATTTTGATATCCACAGGAGTCCTGGAACCAGTCCAGTAATACAGTGTACTACTACTACTACTACTACTAGTACTACTACTACTACTAATAATAATAATAATGTTTATTTCTTTCCTGCCTCTCCTCAAGGCTTGAGGCGAGGTACAGCCTGTTAAAATACAAAACACAGTTAAAAAACACCTAAAACCTACAGTTAAAATGCAATGTTATAAAACCATTAGAACACAGCTAGGCAAAGCATAAAAAGATTTGTAGAAAGGAGTTTCTCTGCCAGAGGCTTTATTGACTGTTATTAACAATACTGCTGTTTTTGTTTTGTTTTTTGAGGGCTGAGATTTAAGTTGCAGCTACAGCCTTCCTTCAACTTGATGTTCTCCAGATGTGTTGGACTGTAATGCCCATCATCCTCAGCAAGGGAGGCTAAAGATGAGGAACTGTTGCCCAATACCTCTGGTGGGTGTGGTATGGGTGAATATAGGGAAAGAGTGGGCATTAGCATGATGCTCTCCAGAGATTCTTGGACTTTAATTCCATCAGCTCCAGCCAACAGAGAGGACTACTGGGAGCTGCAGTCCAACAACACCTCTGGAAGAAAGCCGCATGGTTTGCACCTGGGACCTGGAAGCTTTTTTCTGAAGGCAAATTCCAAGGGCTTTCCCAGGCAAAAGGACGGGAAACTTGGGATGTTCCCAGATGAATTAGTTCAGTTTCAGCCCAGCAAGCGAGGCAAACTCATCTTCCTTCGTGGAGTCAAACGGGTTTATTTGGGTTTAATTGTTAAGTTTCTCCCCCGGGGAGAAGAGGGAAAGGTTATATTGTGAGGAGGAGAAAGAATCTCTCTTTGAGATTCCCTATAATCCTTTCCCATATTGCAAAGAGAGAAAAGTTCCTTCTTTTGTATTGTTTTGTCCAATTCAAACCCAGCTTCACCAGTGTGACCACTGGCTAGCAATTGGATTTAGACCAGTGGTAAGAATGAACCTTTCCAGATGTTGGATCACAACTCCCAGCATCCCTCACCATTGGCTGTGCTGGCCAGGGATGATCCTTAGCTATACAGTTGGCCCTCCATGGATTCAACCACCCACTGTTTGAAAATATACTTCTTGTTGTGGTGTGATAGATGAAACCACTATACCACACTGGGTTTCTTCTGTCTTATCTGCTCTACTTACCTATTTGTCTATCTAGGTGATCTTTGCCATTTTATATGAAGGATGCCATTTATGCTGCCTTGTTGTATATAATGGGACTTGAGCATCCACTGATTTCGGTATCCTTGGGAGTCCGGGAACCAAGTCCCAGCGGATACCAAAGTCCCACCGTATCCCTTTAAAAGCTAGCAAATAAACGGAGGAAACGTAAGCATCGCTCTTCTCAGCCTGAACTGGGAGAGCATGTTTTGCTGTTGATCCTGTCCTTCCCAAGGTGGGGAGGTGAGAAGAGAGGGAATAGAAGTCAGATCAGGAGATAAATAACTTAATTAAAGTCTCTCTCTCTCTCTCGCTCTGCTTAATTGTTGCAAAGCCACTTCCCCTCCCCTTGGATTGTGGTTCTGTTTTCCTTTCCCCTTCAATCCCCAAAGGGATGATGACTTCATTCTTCTTAACCCGCTCCAGTTTCCTAACTTTTCCACTCTTGATATGCTCAGGAACTAGGACACTGTTGATATACGGTGCATATGTAGACACAATGTAGTTTGATCCCACTTTAACTGCCGTTGCTCCATCCCACAGAGTCCTGGGATTTGTAGCTTTGTGATGCACTGGTACTCTCTGGCTGTGAAGGCTAAAGACCTTGTAAAACTACAGCTCCCAGGATTCCGTAGGATGGAGCTGCAGCTCTTAAAGTGGTGTCGACCGACATTATTTCTACAATGCAGAAGCACCCGTAGAGTTGAAGCGGTGTCAAACTGCATTCTTTCTGCAGTGCAGATTAGACCTCACAGGGTTTCATAACTTATATAGAGGCTGTACCTGTTTTACAACTGGTTGGTACAACACTTGTGAGCTAGAAGGCTGCCCAAGAAGAGGACATGCAGAGTAAGACTTAATGGGAAATATAAGCTGCATCCACACTGCAGAAATAAAGCAGTTTGACACCACTTTTTCTATCCTCTATGGCTGCATCCCTTACACACAACACAGTTATAACCCTCTGGGTGTATCTACACTGCAGAAATAACACAGTTCGACACCACTGTCACTCCATCCTATGGAGTCCTGGAATTTGTCATTTGGTGAGGCACCAGCTGGAGTCAATATGTTTCTGCAGACTCCACAATTCAGGCTTTGGTGCCACAATCCTGGTGTCAGAACCTTCCTTTTTACTTTTATGCTTCATCTCTTCTAGCGTTCGTATTCATTGGTTCTGGAGGCTTGGGATGCTGCTAATGACACGGAGGTCACCTCTCCAGGTAAGGACCCACCTGTCCTCCTTCAGTGTCCTCCTTAAATTCTAAAATATCTCTGACTCAGTTGGCAGTAAAGGCTTGTATAACATAGATGGGAGTCCCATTTCTCTAGGGCATCTTTCTCTGGAAATGAGGCATGGTTGAACCACAGCATTTCTCAGCCCTACTTTGTGCCCTCTCTTTTCAGGAGCAGGGCAGCTGATGGAGCGGGTGACCCGATCGGGCATGCTGAACCCAGGCGAGGGTTGGCAGGACTTGTGGCACCACGGCCGCAGCACCTTGCTGGACTACCGGGTCCGAGTGCGCTGCCAGGAGCACTACTACGGCCCAGCGTGCAACCTCTTGTGTCGCCCCCGGGACGATTTCTTTGGGCATCACAGCTGCGACGCTGTGGGCAACAAGGTCTGTCTGGACGGCTGGACGGGAGACGAGTGTAAGCGGGGTATGTGCTCGGACGTCCGGGGAAGGAACAGGCAAAGAGGGGAGGATGGGGAACAGAACCGAGCCCGGGAGCCCAGCTGGTCCCTTTGGATCTCATTTGGACCCAAAACTTGGACAAGGAAAGTCTGGGATGTGCTGCAGCTCCATCGGCCATGCTGCCTGGAGGGTTATGGGAGTTATAGTTCAGTTCAGTTTCATTGTCCTCAACCTTAGGACAAAGAAGACGAAGCAAAGAATCACAAGGTATAAAAGTAGAAAAAGTCTGGCTAGGTGAACCTGACCAAGAAAGATAATTCACATATCCAAGACAAAACCCAAAATATGGTGAAACCTCAGTTAACATAGATGGGCTTTTTTCCTTTGGTCATAGAGACAGAGCAGTTCAGTATGGCTGCATCCACACTGCAGAAATAATCCGGTTTGGCACCACTTTAAGCAGAGCTCTGGTGCCACAACAAACGGCAGTTCCCTGAATTCTGCCGCATGGAGCCATGACAGTTAAAATGGTGTCGAACCAGATTATTTCTGCAGTGTGAATGGCGTCCCAGAGAAATTTGATTTCCTTTCACCTGAGTCAAAAGTTGCAATGCCCGACTTTCTTGGTTTCTTGCAGCGGTGTGTCGCCAGGGGTGTCACGAAGCGCATGGGTTTTGCGAGGAACCTGGAGAGTGCAGGTAAGCCACAGCAACACATTCAAAGAGAGTAATGGGGTTAGGGAAGACGGCCATCTCTCTTCCTCGACAACATCCAGTGACCATAAGCTTGAACTAGCAAAGGTTTTCCCATTTGGGAGCATCTACACTGTAGAAATAATGCAGTTCCTATTGGATTCTAGGATTTGTAATCTTACAAGGCCTTTAGCCTCCTCTGTCCCAGGTCATCCAGTGGGTTTATGTGGCCAACCCAGGATTCAAAACCTGGTCTCTCAGAGTCCTAGTCCAGCACTCAAACCACTACTCCAGTGATTCCCAAACGTTGATCCTCCAGATGTTTTGGACTTCAGTTCCCAGCATTCCAGACAGTTGGTCAATCTGATTGCGGTTTCTGGAAGTTGAAGTTCAAAACACCTGGAAGACCAAAGTTTGGAAACCAATGCACTATACATTGTGCTGGCTCTATATCTATGCAAATATTCCAGAATCGGGAAAAACTCCAAATCCAAAACACTTCTGGTGCTAAGCGTTTTGGGTAAGGGAGACTCAGTCTCCTTGAACATTTTCAGTGTATTTTGAATAGGATTAATTTTATTTCTATAGATTTGAGCCATTGTGCCTTGGGCTGAAGTTTCCATTCTGAGCACTGTGCAAGGGAGGAAGGGAGATGAGTTCAGAACTGTGTCCATAACTGTCAGGATTTGGGTCATTCCTCTGTTATTTCCTAATTTTCCACACCCACATATAGCGATGCCAATGAGGGGGCAAATCCCATTGACCCAAAGACCCTGGCGCTCACTTCATCTGTGCTGTCGGATCAGGGAACCGATCCAGCTGGGAATCTCGGGAAGGGTTTGACTCCCAGCCAGGGAAATGAAGTCACCCCTTGGATCCCGAGGCCGATGCGGATGGGGTGGGGTGGCGGGTGAGGAAATGGGATTGCAGGACCACCCAAGCCTTGGATGGGGAAGCCTTGGCATGGGTCACAGACCAGACTGGCACACCCACCAACCCACCCAGCCACACCTGGGTCGCTCTCTCCAGATGAATAAAATCTGGACATATTGTGGCTGCAGCTGTGATCCAGGATACTTCAAGGGACCTTCCTTTGTGGCAGAATGTTTAGAGCACAGCAGAGTTTAGGAAAGTTCCTTTTTTGGACTACAGCTCCCTGTCTGGGATGATGATGATGATGATGATGATGATGATGATTGTAGCCTGAAACAATAGCTCAGCTTTAGACTTGTTTTAACTCATAGTGTGCCTTCAAGTTGTTTTTATTGTTTAACCCAGAGTTTGTATGGCTTTTGCATTAATGTGTAGGGCTACACCAGTATAGAAAGGATAGGGGAGGGAAAACCCATCTGATTTGTCAAGTTGGAATATTTCTGCAGTGCAGATGCAGCCTAGGTCTGCTTCCTCGAATGTATCAAGATGTATCCGCTATGTTTTCTGTCTGTTTACATTTATTTTTTACGTTTTTAAGATGGTCAATTTGAGTTTATTGGGCACCACCTTGAAAATCTTTCAATACAGGTTGGAATGTTTACTATTTATCCAACCAGCCACGGTGTTGTACTAGTGATGGATTTCTTCTTTCCTTCCAGGTGCCATTACGGCTGGACAGGACCCCTTTGTGACGAATGCATCCTATTCCCTGGTTGTGTTCATGGAAGCTGCACCGAACCATGGAAGTGTGACTGCGAGACCAACTGGGGTGGCCTTCTATGTGACAAGGGTGAGTCCCCAGCCCTGCACAAGGCACAGTCAAACTTTGAACATGCCCAGGAGATAGCAAGTTAGGAAACTGTCCAGTCTAGACCTTTTTCCAGGCCACTGCAAAGTGGTAAAGGGCCTTCTTGGTGGCTGCTCCAAGCTTTGGACTTCCCTTCCCAGAGAGGCCAGCCTGGCTCCATCCTTGCTGTCTTTAAAACATTTTTGTGCCACCAGGTTTTTACAGTTGGTTGAAGTTCGGTTCTTAATGCTCTGTAATGTATTGGATTTGAAGGTTTAAGGGTCTGTATACAGTCAACCCTCCACATTTATGGCTTTGATTCTCTAGGAATTTCTAGGCCCTCCGGTGTAACTGTATAGCCAGCCTTCACCAGAAGTTGCACTGGAGGACCTAGAGATTCCTAGAGAGAACACTTCTCTTTGTAGCTGCTCCAGCACAATTCTAGGGTTAACTTTTATAGATCAGTGGTTCCCAAAGTTTAGTCTTCCAGATGTTTTGGACTTCAGCTCCCAGAATTCCTGACTGTTGGCCAAGCTGGCTGAGGCTTCTGGGAGTTGAAGTCCAAAACATCTGGAGGACCAAAGTTTGGGAATCATTGGAATAGATGGATGTTGAGCACAGAATTGCACTGAAGCACCTAGAGATTCTTTGAAAGGTTTTCTCTCAAGTAAAAATAGGGTTTCTTCTTATTATTATTGTTGTTGTTGTTTGCAGTATTTCCACTTTCACAGAGGTCCTGTGGACCCTCTATATAGTTTTTTATTGTTTTAATGTTTTAAATATGTAGTGTTTTTAAGCACTTTTCTCTTCCAAAACTGCATGTGAATGAGTGATGTGTTTTAATACTATACTAGTTTAATTCTATTTTAATGCCCATTTTTGTATGTTTTTAAATGTATTGTTTTTTTAATTTGTAAGCAATTTTGGGGGAAAAACAGATAATAATAATAATAATAATAATACTATAAATTTCTACATGAGTACAGTAAAATTTATTTCAGTGGGGATTCAGATGAATCTAGAGACAGTGGTAGTTTACTTAGCAAAACAGGAAACCAATCTTCACATGTTTATTGATGGTTGCATTTTATTCTCTAAAAAGGTCTTATGATTGTCTTGTTTTGTAATGAGCCCAATGCATTTTAGCCTTTATAATACTGAATGGTTTCTTCAGAGCCTATGCATTCAGTCTTTCAACAGCAGAAATGTCTGGCTAAAAATCTCTCTATATGTAACTGGACCGTTAGACAACTGGCAGCTATATTGGAGAGCCAACACATCTTGGCCACTTTTGGGATGGATCATTCACTTCCCCCCCTCTTGCCCAGATCTGAATTATTGCGGTTCACACCATCCGTGCAAAAATGGGGGCACGTGTGCCAACAAGGAACCCAATGAATACGAATGCCTCTGCCTGGAAGGTTTCAGCGGCCGGAACTGTGAGAACGGTGAGCAACAAGGAGAACTTTGCTTTTAATAGCTGGAATTCCTCCTGGGACATTTTCAAATGGCAGGAAGGAATTGGGAGGACATTTGAAGGCATGATAGATAGAGCAGGGATGGGTAACTCTATGTGTGATGGGCAGGGATTAATTTTTTACCTGCACAACTTCCTCCTGTCTATCTATCTATCTATCTGTATTCCACTTTCCCCCCAAAACTCCTTTCCATACCTCTCCATTCCAGCTCTCCTTCCGCTGCCCGCTGCTGAATCGACTTGCACAGCGGAGCTTTGTGCCAACGGGGGAACGTGTCTCCGAAGCCCATCTGGATCACGCTGCATCTGTCTCCCAGGATGGAGTGGAGAGTCGTGCCAGGATGGTAAGAAGTTTTTGGCTCAGAGGATTTGGGAGCCGTGAAAAGCGAGATGGATGGAATCATATTCAGTCGCATTGCATCAGTGGAAAAATGAACATGTATTTTGTGAAGTCGGTATGAAAAAACAGAATGGATGATACATTTTGGACAATACCGTACCTGTTTATTCAGCATGCAGATGCAAACGTAGAAATAATTGAGCTGCCAAGTCAAGTCACGCCAAGATTCGTATCTTTCTAATACAGTCCACCCCACTCCCACAGTTTTGTAAATATACTTTATATTGCGTGTGTGTTGTGCGCTTTCAAGTCAGACTTATGGCAACCGTAAGGCGAAACTGTCATAGGGTTTTCTGGGCATGTTTCTTCCGAGGAGGTTTGCCTTTGCCATCCTTTGAGGCTGAGAAAGTGGGACTTGCCCAAGGTCACCCAGTGGGTTTCATGGCTGAGCTGGGAATCGAACTCTGGTCTCTATAGTCCAACAGTCCAACCACTATGCCACACTACAAAGTTGCAAATCCCAGGATTATGTAGTAAGACAGAACCATAGGAGTTTAAGTGGAATAACAGCGCTATAATTTTTTAATGTCAATAGGTTGTCCAGTGGAAGTCCTTATGCAGCATGAAGGATGCTCTTGTCCATTGCTGCTGGTCCTTTTTGACCCCTCTTTCTTGTTTTGCTGTCTCTAGAAGTGACCGCCTGCCTCTCACAGCCCTGCAGCCACGGAGGGACTTGCCGGGACCATCCGGACGGTTTCATGTGCCTCTGCCCACCGCAATGGATGGGGAAGACCTGTCAGATCGGTGAGCAACTTGGTTTGTTACCTACATTGCAGAGGGGTCCTGAGAGGGCACCCACAAATTGTATTCAATGGAGAAGTTGATTTAGCTCATTGAGTAGAGAGAGGACTTTGGTAACATAAAGCCGGAATCTTAACCCTTTGTATATTGGTTCCAAAAAGCTAGAACTCCAGAGTACTAAGTATAACTCAGTTTTATTATTTGAACAACAAGAGGGATGTCAGCATTCACACTGTCTCTCTCTCTCTCACACACACACACATACAAGGACTAAGATATAAAAGGTAGTATTGTAGTGGATAGCAAATAGATGCTTTCATTTGGCAATGTCCTACTTTTTCTTTTTGAATGTCCAACATTATTCAGTGCCTTGTCCTCCTTTGTGGCTATGACAGCTGGCCACCTTGCTCACTACAAGCTTACGTTCTTCATTCCAGATGTGAACGAATGTCTGAAGAACCCCTGCCTCCATGCCAGGGGCTGTAAAAACCTCATTGGGAGCTATTTCTGCGATTGTCTGGATGGCTGGAAGGGACCAAACTGCAATATCCGTAAGAGATCCTGCAAGGGCATCACTGGGATGTGTGTGTGTGCAAGGAATGCGGATCAGACTGGGCAACACCTCAGAGGTGGGGCAGTCACTCACCGTCCCAAGACTAAGGTTGCCATATTCCAGTTCCTCATATCTGGGCATCTATTTGCCTATTGTGGAAATTATTATAAGCATGCATACTATTCATTTGCATTCTGACTGTGCAAATTCAGCACACCCAGGCCATTGTATACCCAAGAGAGGCCTGCTTTAAAAACAGAGAGGGAGGTTTAGAGACTCATAGGATTCTTCTTCAAGTAGCTCAAAAACTGGCTGACTTAGCTGCACTGATAAGTAATGCCTCCCATTGAAATTAATTGGGATTTTATAGATAATATACTATTTATTTTAAAAAAACACTTCTTTTTTACTTCTTCCTTCCTGAATAGGAGAAAACGCATGCCAGGCGCGATGTCAGAATGGAGGGACTTGCCAGGTACATGTGTGCGTGTGTGTGAAAGGGAGTGATTTACAAAATCTAGAAATGGTTGTGCAAGGGTTGTCACCTTCAACCTGTCCCAGATTTCTGGGAGATTTCTGACCCTGCTTAGCTCCCAGGACCAAAGGGGATTTGGTGCCAACCCTTTCCAAAACCCCTTCCCCTATGCGTCTCGGCTGCTCTCAATGCAACTCACCAGTTCCCATCTTTTTGTAATGGTTCCTAACAGGTGAAAGGCAGCAGACCTGGCTGCATCTGCCGAGTGGGCTATACCGGCGCTGAGTGCGAAACAGAATTGAGTGTCTGTGAGGCTGCTCCCTGCCTTCATGGAGGACAGTGCCAGGAGACAAAAAACAGGAGTTTCCTATGCAGCTGTCCTTCAGGTTTTAGTGGTACCCATTGCGAGGTAAAGATGCCTCTGGGTCTGGGTATTTGGGGGGGGAGGGTTAACTTGTCATCTCAAGGCGTCATACATAAGATCTTGGGTTTCCAAAAAGGGTATTGACAAGGTGGAACATGTCCAAAGAAGGGTGACCAAAATTATCAAAGGTCTAGAAGCCAAGCTTTATGAGGAATGACTGAGGGAGCTGTGTGTGTTTAGGTCAGAGAAGAGAAGACTGAAAGAAGAGATGGTAGAACCATCTTTAAATATCTGGAGGTCAGTCATGGAGAAGATGGAGCCAACTTGTTTTCTGCTGCTCTAGAGACTAGAATTCGAATTAAAAGAAAAGAGATTCCACCTAAACTTTAGAAACAACTTTTTTGCTGTAAGAATTGTTTGAAAGTGGAATGGACTTCCTTGGAGGGAGATGGACTCTTCATCTTTCAGGGTCTTTAAGCAGACCCTGCATCTTTCAGGGATGCTGTATTTGTGTATTGCTGCATGACAGGGGGTTGGATTAGATGGCCTTTATGGACCCTTCTTAAGTTTCTATGATTCTATAAAAGCATCCTTTCCCAGCCCGACACACTTTGGATGGGTTGGACTACAACTCCCATCAATGGCTTTCTGATGGTTAAGTGCACATAAACTTTGTTTCATGCCCAAAATTCTTTAAAATGTTGTGTACAAAATTGCTTTCAGGCTATGTGTATAAGGTATATACAAAAGCATAAGTGAATTTTGTGTTTAGACTTGGGTCCCATCTCTAGGATATCTCATTATTTACATGCAAATATTCCAAAAGCTGAAAAATTCTGAAATCCAAAACGCTTCTGATCTCAACCATTTCAGACGAGGCAGACTCAAGGTGTGATAATGTTCCAGTAAAATTTTCATTCTACATTTGACCCTTCTGAGTATGGGTCTGAGAATTGCTTCTGGTGATTTGAAACCCTTCTCCCCACTCTGCTGCAGCCACCACCTGGTTGTGGCCTCCATTTAATGGGTTTTGCTCTTGCTTTGGCAGGTCTTTGTGGATCTCTGCTCCCCAAACCCATGTCCCAATGGGGCCAGCTGTCTAGGTGGAGAAGGCAGCTATGTCTGCTCCTGTCCTGAAGGTACCTCCTGCCAGAAATCCCAAGAGACCTGCCTGGATGGTGTGTGCAAAGGTAAGTGCCAGGAGCTGGAAACAGACCCTGAGTTTGGACCTGAATTAAGATCTTCTTCTGGTGGGAGTTCAAAATTATGTCAGTATTATTTTGGGCACAGAAAATGCTGTTTCCTGTGCAGGAAGGCAGTTTCTTGTGCAGAAAATGCTGTTTTCCCCCCCTTTCTCTCCTCTAGGAAGCAGTAGCCCACTCCTCCTGTACGTGGTGCTGCCCCTGGCTCTGCTCCTGATCCTGGCAGTCCTCGTTTTGGCACTAATGGCACTAAGGGCTCGCCATAAGTCCCAGGAGACCCCAGCAGGACCTCAGGAACCCGCTGCAAACAATAGCCTTCTGCCTGATGCCGTTCATCTCATCCACAACATTACCCACAGTGATGCTGAGCAAGGACTGAGGGAGGATGGCATCGTGGTCAAGGCAGGTTTGCCCGCAGGCGGGCGCCTACCTTGCGGGCTGCCAAAGACTGACATCTCCAACGAGGAGAGAGCCAAACTGAACCAACTTAATAGGGCTCCGGCTTTGGCACGGCCATTGCTTTGACCCACTGAGAGAGAACGGCAAAGCAAAAGGGACACTGAATGGGACGTGAACTCTGTTGAGGAGTCCCTCAACGCTGGGATATGGGGTTGGAGAGCCCAGTGTCCCCCAAAACGTATGCAGATAGAGCCCCAAAGCACCTTATTTTGATGTTTCTAGTATTTTTTTTTAATGCACAAGGTATCTCTCAACATTGATGGCGCCTGCTGCCATTCTGCTCTGGAAGAGAATAACTAGATTTGAGGTTTCTGGTCTGCTTTCCTTTCCCTTACTCCCCTTCCCAAAAGTGGTATTCATCGGGGAACAGTGTTGTGAAGGACCCTGAAATGTAGTGTACTGCCAGACCCAAGTTCAACAGGTTGGAGCATTGAGAGGTCAGTTGGAAGGAAATTTGTGGAAGCACTTGTCCTTTTTCTCTTCAGCCATTTTGGCCAAGATGGAACATGAAAGCTAGGAAGAGAAGTCACCCTTCCAAAAGGTTGAAAGGAAGGGCAAAATAACTGGAAGCTGAGTGTGTGGTTTGGAAGAAATGGGCCCACTGAATGGCTACTAAGCCTGGAAAGCTATACTTCTGGAGATACAAGAGATATGGCTGGCTTTATCCATAGGAAGAATGAAGCTTAGGGCATGTTTTAAGGAATTGTCCATTCTTCCATTGCTAGGTGGAAGCTTCTTTGCTACAAGCAATACTGACATTCAGATTGCATTGAAAGTGATTTTTTTAAAAGGAGAAAGTCACTACATTTACACGCCGTCAACTGCCTAGCAATTCTTACTATCCTCCCAATCACCAGAAAATACCTGAATTAAAAAGAAAGAGGACTCTTAGCAAAGCTTAGAAAAACTGGTGAAAAAGCACAACTGATCTGGATTTGCAAATAATCTGGTGGATTTTTATTTTGCTGCTTTGCAGTAATTTACAGAAAGCCTTGCAAATGGGATGGGTATCGTGTGGTTCGCCAATTTAAAATTTGTGTGTCCATTTGTCTCCACTAGATGTCCAAAAGCCAGGACTGGGTATCTGCAGGGATAAACAACGATGCCTTTTAAAATGCCTTAGTGAGGCACCTGCTGCAGGAGAGGTCGAGGGTAAGCGGGAAGGTGTTACAGGCCAGACGTTTGACTTGGCGCTGCTCCCAGTAAAGAGGGAGAGCTCTGTTCCATCACCAGTGTCAAAGTGAGACCCTTCTGTACACAGAAGGGGTGCCTTCTTGTCTTTTGCCTCAGACAGCAAAAAGTCTTGGGCAACCCTCCTGGGGAGATGCTTAAGTGCCTGTGTTACAGATCCATCTCTCTTGCCTTCAGTTCAGATGGAAGATTGCCTTATGGGCAAGTGTGGCCAGGAACTGCCAGGATGTTCAGAGATGTTACTTTTCTGGATCTTTAAGCCATACTAGTGGAATACTGTTAGGGCCAGGGAAATGGATGTTGTGATCTAAAAAAGAAACTTTTCCAAGCTCTGGAGGATGTTAAATCGAGAAAGAACCAAGAAATAAAGCAATTTGACACCACTTTAACTGTCATAGCTCCATCCTGGCATTTGTAGTTTGGCGAGGTATTCAGCCTGGACTGTCAGAGTGCTCTGTCGCCTCACCAAACTACAAATCCCAGGATTCTGTAGAATAGCATTGTGGCAACTAAAATGGTGTCAAACTGCTTTATTTCTGCAATGTGGATACAGACTCAGTCCATAATATGGGATTCCTCTTTTCCTACTGCCTTCCACTTTACTCTTTTCAAAGGCATTGTGTTGTCTCATGATGTGTCCAGAGTATGACAGTCGTTTTGGCTTCTAGTGAAAGTCCAGGCTCTTGGACCCACTTATTTGTCATTTTGGCCGCCTGTCGCATCTGTGGGACTCTCCTCCAACAACACATTTCACATGATTTGATGTTCTTCCTGCCAGCTTTCTTCAATATACTGTCCTACCAGCACCGGAAGGTAGTGCCAAGGTGGGAACAACACACGACCCTCAATAAAAACCCATCTATCCTAAATGTGTACAGATTTGGAAGAGGAAACAGGGTAAAGACAATGGGTGGGATCTTCTTGTTCCCATTCCCAGCTGGGGCCTGACTGAATGTATTTAAATTGTAAAATACTGTAAAAAAATGTCTTTATAGCTTCTTTTGATGTTGTTGATCTTCTGGATAGTCTATGATGATTCTTTTGTATCCGGGGCGAGGTTGATAAACCACGAGTAAATACTTGGTTTGCCTCCATTTGAGAGTGATGTCATTTTTAGGCCCAGATGGGGATTGAAGTGATCGGTTACTCCTTCTTAAGGTATCTGAATTGTTGTTAGTTGCCTTCAAGTCACTTCTGGCTTTGTTGTTGTGAACCACCCTCAAATTGATCTTGACTCATGGCAACCCTGTGGATGAGACATCTCCAAGACTCCCTATCTTCCACTGTTCTTCTAAGTTCTTGCAGATCCGAACCCAATATTGAGTCCATCCATGTTGCATGTGGTCTGCCTCTCTTTCAACCTCCCTTCACTTTTCCTGACATAATTATCTTTTCCAATGAGCTTGTCTTTCTCATGATGTGGCCAAAGTACAACAGTTTAGTCATCTTTGCCTCTGGGGAAATCTCAGGATTGAGTATTTCTCGGGCCCATTTATTTGTTCTTCCTATTGTCCACAGCATCCTCCGCACTCTTCTCCAGCACCACATCTCAAAGGAATTTATTCTCTTTTTGTCCATTTTCTTAACTGTCCAGCTCTCGCATCCATATATGTTCATGGGGGATACAACTGCATTTCTGACTTGGCTGGTTTCTTTGTCTGTTAACTGAACTACGTGCAAAGGAGACTTCTGGAGATGGCACTGAAGGCGGGCAGGATCGGTTGGGATACGCCCTTTTCTTTCCCCGTCCTTTGATGAAGGCTTGACTCCTGAACCCCCAAAGCTACTGCCGAACCCAGACCCAGCGGAATTCCCTTTCCTTTCTCGTTTTTTTCCCAGGGAGTGAAACCCCTCCAGGGTTCAGCACCTTCTCCCTTGGCATGCAGGGATTAACTCCCTTGGCACCTACCCTTCATCCCTGACCTGTTCTGCTCCCTTTTTCCTCCCATTTCCTCCCAGTAGCTGCAGGAATAGCTGGTGACCAGCCAACGGGGAGCACGGATGCGAATGACGGGCTGCGGCCTGCCTTGCCCCCTGGCTCTTCTTGGTCTCCTGAGAATCAGGGCCAAGGGTGTTGTGGGTGTGGAGGCGGTGTTTCTGCTCCCAACCTGTATGGGCAAGGCACGCACTGTTTGCAAACAGTCATGCTCTCTCAGCCCACCGTGCACCAGCTGTTGGCCTCCATGGCCACAGGCGGAGAGTGGGAGGCCGGGGATGAAGAAATAGGGGATCATCTGGAGTGTTGTTTTGCAAAGATCTGGCCACCTGGAGCACAGGAGCAGGTGCCTTTCGCACGGGGCATCGGCAGTCCCTGGCATTTGCTTGGCTGGGCTCAAAAGATCAAGTCTGTGGACCTCAAGCTCATAATGGGAGGACACTGAAGGATCACAGCTATAAATAATAAAAATAGATCAAATACACTTTATTCTTATACCCGGCCTTTCTGCTGCAGCAGTCAAGGCAGCTTTCATGACTGGAATATATTGGAATATTGCATACTGTACTCTCAATAAATAAACTGACCCCCCTTTTAAAACAGGATTAAATGCAATACAGGATTAAATACAAAGCTATGTCAGACCAAAGATCGCTCTAGGCTAGCATTTTGAGACCCATCACACTACAGGAAAATAGGAGATGTGCTCCGGTGTTATTATGGAACAAAACGTTAAAAGACCTTGCTGTTGTTAAAAACACTTTTATTTGTCATGCTGATGCATTTCATGGAGACCCTTCTTCAAGAGCCGGTCCTTCTATTTCTCTCTTTCTGTGGCCAGAATCTCTAGCATTTAATCCAGAGTTTCTAGCGTTAAATGGATCCGATGCTAGAAACTCTGGCCACAGAAATAGAGAAAGAGAAGGACCAGCTCTTAAAGAAGGGTCTTCCTGAAATGCATCAGCAAGACAAATAAAAGCCTTCCAGCACAACTCTATGATAGATTTCCATCTGAGAAAACGCTTCCAGCACAACTCTATGGTCAACTTCCAGCAGACGTTGACCATGAGAGTTGCGCTGGAGGACCTAAGAGTTTCCTAGAGAGTTCTTCTGGTTGTGTTTTTGGTTTTCTCCCTCTTTCTCGGGGATCCTGTGCCTCTAACCCCAGTGAATGCGGAGGAGCCGCTGTAGTCCGTAATGAAAGCAATTGTTTGCAAGAATGAAAACATTCTCTGAAACATTAAGCTGGTAGTCCTCTGCACCTGTCCTTCCCTTCTCACACTTGGGCTGTTGGAGCAAAGGCTTCAGACGGATGACCCGACTCAGTGTCCTCTCTAGATGGTATATGAACCCTGGGAGACGGTGTCCTTATTTTTTTATAGTTTGGCTGTAAATGCAGCCTTGGTGCAAAGCAGATTTATGTGATTCGCCTCTGTGCCACTTGAAGGTAACCTTATCCCCCTCTTAAAGCCCACTGAAAATCCATTTACAGGCCAGGAAAGGCAGAGGAGTCAGCGGGAGAGAGGTCTCCATTACAAGGACCCTGGCGCAGAGCCACGTCCAAAATCATTAATAACCTCGGAGCCGGGAGATCAAGATACCGGCGGGCGCCAGGCCAAGTGTGTGGGGGATGGCACAGGGTGGCATCAGCGATGCCCAGGGTGACAAGTGGATACGCACTAAAAGGTATCCAGGGGTATCCATGTTGGACGTATAGCAAATCCAATAACATCCAAACGGTGATATCCTTGTGAAGATGAAGATTGCATGGTTGGCATCCATAGTTTTTGGGCAATGTGGGCATGTTTGAGAAGAGTTTATTCCTGACGTTTCGCCTGCATCTGTGACTGGTATCTTCAGAGAATGGTGTCATGGAGGTGTGTGGGGTATGTATGTGTGTATATATGTATGTATGTATGTATGTATAGTGTGGTCCTTGGTTAAGAGGAAGTGATTTACCTGTTAATCTGTGTGTCTAGGGGTGCCATTGAAATCCACAAACACCTATAAATATGTGTATATTTAAACACGTTAATGATAAGCTGTATATAATAATAAAATCTTTGGGGGCAAATGACAGTACTTGCCCACAGGAAACATTGGAGAATGCTTGTCCGTAGGGAAACATTAGGCAAGTATTCAACGTTTCCCTAAGGGCAGGTGTTCCCCAATGATTCCCAATGGGCAAGTGTTCCCGACCCCAATGGTTCTCCATGGGCGAGTATGGTTTCCCTATGGGCAAGCCTTCCCGACCCCAATGGTTCTCCATGGGCGAGTATGGTTTCCCTATGGGCAAGCCTTCC